>NC_090735.1:73404781-73462281 GCF_036898095.1 Palaemon carinicauda | reverse complement strand
GATTTTAGAATGCACTGGTATTCCATATTCCTCCTAACGGAGAGACTAAGAATCTTTTGGAGCTCTGACAGGAAACCATTCAACTTTCCTATAGATGACGGAAGACAAATTTAAGTCGAACAACGAGTTGGGAGAATTTTGAAGACTATTTCGGATTTGGAGCCTGTTAGGGATTTCCAAAAGAAAGACGTCCAATTGGATTGCCTCTCCTTAGAAGTCCTTCCTTTATTAGAGAGAAAAAAAAATATTTCAGATTGAAGAATTTTAGATCTTTCTCTGGTCCTTCAATATTCTCTACTTCTGTGCAGTTCCTGCCTTATTCTACACAATCTTTATTTTTGAATATTAGGGACTTTAACTTCTCCTTTCAAATCCATTCTACCATAAAATGATCAACAAATAATAACTATTTCTCCTTTTCGGATTCTTTATTTCTTCTCTCCCGTTCTCCTTCCTATCTCCCACTTCTTCCTGTATTTTCTATCCGAATGCTTCCAAATAAATCAGTTATTAGTCTTCAAGATTCTTGTTTTGCTTTTAATGACTGCCTTCTTGATTCCACTTGTCGTTGATCCCTTTATGACGAAGTATTTTTTTTTTTAAAGTCACACTCAAAAATTCTCTTAACTTTCACCAAAGCCTTTTCTGCAAAATCCTAATCTTGTTTCCTTTTTAGTAGCCTCATGGTGAGTCGGTAACAAAAGCTTGCAAATTTGGGTTGGTCCATAAAACAATCAAAACGACCTTTTTATCGTTTCTAACATTTGTACCAACCGTGTGTCACACGATCGTACATAGTTCATTTTGTGTATATATTATGCTAGTACCATCGCTCTTCCCTCGCACTAAAAAGAACCAGATTAAATATGTCTGCTTTTTTCCTCTGTAACATTGTCTGTTTTTCTAACATGAAATTTCTTATTGCTTTGAGCTTTTGTATATGAAGGAGAGTGTTCTATAATAAATTTACTCAGTTGCTTGCATCCTGCCTTTGAGTCACAACCTTTTCTCGGCACGTCACATTGGTGACCCCGGAAGTCGACTCGCTCCTCCCACCTTCCATTCCCCTCTCCCCTCCATTGTTGGTACTATGGCAGACTCTAAGGAAGTTAGCGCTGCGGCTGCTCCGTTGAAACTTTCATCGTTCGCCAGCGGAGAGACGTTTGCTTGGTTTCAGCGCGCAGAAGTCCAGTTTCGCATCAAGGGCGTGAATCGCTCAACCACCAAAGCAGATTATGTTCTCGCGGCGATACCCGAGGATACCTTCCCGGAAATATCCGATTGGCTTTGTGAACAAGAAGACACCCCAATAGCGTATGACGCCCTCAAAACATACCTTCTGCAGCAGTACTCGCCGTCGCCAGCCACCCGTATAGCAAAGCTTTTTCAGATCTTGCAACAACCGTTGGGGGACCAAAGGGCTTCTCTTGCCCTCAGAGAAATGACCAATATCGCTCGCCTGCAACCTGCCACAGACGGCTCTCCTCGTGAGGTAAACCTACTTCGTGCCCTTTGGATACGCCGTTTACCCGGACCTATACGCGCTGTCATACCCAAAGTTGATAGTTTACCCATAATAGACTTGATGACCAAAGCCGACGCCCCTATGGACAGCCACTTCAAGACCTCCATCAATGCCTCCACCCCTGACGAAGAGGACACCTATTCAACGTCAACCGAAGCTGACGTGAATGTCGTAGGAAATACACACCTACCCCGTGACGTGCCGAAGCAGCGACAAAGCCAACCACCACCCACCACTCGCTCGCGCCCCAACCAACGACTTCTAGAGCCACTTACTACCTCCCATCCGCCGCAGTTTTGCTACTACCACGTCTTATTCAGGGCCACCGCGAAGAAATGTGCTAAGAATTGTCAGTGGCCAAACAAATGTGTAAGTAGGCCATCGCTCGTGGCGGTGGCCTCCCGTGTTTCTAATCTTTTCTTTTTGCATGATGTAGGAACGAGCGTGCGATTTTTGGTAGACACGGGTGCTTATCTTTCTCTTTTGCCAATGGGAACTCTTCAGGACACGACGTAGTCTGTCTATGTCTGCCGACGTCCTCATAGTAGCTGCCAACGGATTTGCGATACCCACCTACGGTTACGAGAACCTAACATTATCGTTCGGAAACGGTATATTTACTTGGAAGTTTCTTATTGCTGACGTCACATTGCCAATCCTCAGTGCGGATTTCCTCTCTCATTCCCACCTTCTGGTCGATGTCGCCCACCGACGATTGGTCAACGCAGACTCGTACTTGTTGGTACCTCTTCAACCCGCCCCCTCCAACCTCGCTCTCCACATCAGCACACCCACGGATGCCTACACCCACCTCCTTACGTTGTACCCGGAGGTTTTCCGTCCAGAACTTCGCCAAACGCCCACGGCTCCTACCAAGCACGGTGTTTATCACCATATCAAGATGACGGGAGCCCGAGTCTTCGCAAAATTCAGACGTCTGGCACCGGAACGATTGGCAGCCACCAAACAGACGTTCGCCAAAATGGAGGAAATGGGACTTTGCCAAAAGGCCTCCAGTCCATGGTCGTCACCCTTACACATCGTTCTGAAGAAAGACGGCTCCCTCTGTCCGTGCGGGGATTACACGCGCCTGAACATGCAAACAGAACCGGATTACTACCCCCTCCCAAACATTGCCGACGTGACCTCCTACCTGCACAAAACGAAGGTTTTCTCTACGCTCAACCTCCTGAAGGGGTATTATCAAGTGCCTATGAACCCAGAAGACATCCCAAAGACCGCCATCACCACTCCGTTTGGTACATACACCTTCAATTACTCCTGTTTTGGCCTTCGTAAAGCTGGGGCCACGTTTCAACGTTTCATGGGTGGCATCTTAGGGGACCTCCTGTTCTTTGTATGTTATGTGGTCGACATACTTGTGTTCTCCTCCTCAAAAGAGGAACACCTCAGTCACCTGCGCATCGTGCTCAACTCCCTGAAACAAAACGGCGTTGTAGTCCGGTACGACAAGTGTACCTTTGGCGCCAAAGAAGTGTCAATCTTAGGGCACCGCTTCACTCCTGAAAGAGTCCATCCCCTCCCTGAGAAGGTAGCAGCCGTTCAGGACTTCCCGGCCCCCTCGACCGTCAAAGCTCTGCAAGAATTTTTGGGCATGATCAACTATTATCACCGTTTTCTGCCAGCCATTGCCGCCACTCTTGCTCCCCTCTACGCCTCCCTCAAGGGCAAGCCAAAGGACCTGAAGTGGGGTCCCCTTCAAGAAGCAGCCTTCTGCAATGCAAAGAAAGCCCTATCAACTGCTGCGGCTCTCACTTTTCTTATCCCACATGCCCCTCTCCACTGATGCCAGCGACGTCGCTATTGGTGCAGTACTCGAGCAGGTGGTCAACGGCTTGCCATGCCCATTGGCCTTTTTCAGCAGAAAACTGTCCAAGGCAGAATTGAGTTATTCTACCTTCGATCGCGAATTGCTGGCGGTGCACTTGGCTGTCCATCACTTTCGCCATTTCTTAGAATGTACGCCCTTCGTCATTCGTACAGACCACATGCCTCTGGTGCACGCCATCACTCGACAGTCTGATGCCTGGTCCGCCCGTCAACGCCGACATCTCTCCGCCGTGGCTGAATACAATTGCACCCTCCAATACGTCCCTGGGAAAATGAATCCCGTTGCCGATGCCCTGTCAAGAAACACGTTGGCTGCCGTTGAAATGGGATTGGATTACAACGCCCTGGCTGAAGCCCAACGACAGGATCTAGAGTATCAAGCATGTAGGACATCCTGCACGTCCTTCCGTTGGGAAAACTTCTCCCTTGAAGACTCCAACACCACCCTCCTCTGTGACATCAGTACTGGTAGACCGTGACCTTGTATTCCTTCTCCCATGCGCCGGCAGGTGTTTGATTTCATTCACGGCCTTTCACATCCCTCGTGCTGTTCTACTGCACAGCTGCTTAAGACGAAGTTCATTTGGTACGGCATTTCTAAGGATGCTAAGGATTGGGTCTGCGCCTGTACTTCTTGCCAAACTTCCAAAGTACATCGACACATGGATTCAGGAGTTGGCACCTTTCCTCAACCTCAGTGTTGTTTCGCACACATTCACGTCAACGTTGTAGGTCCCCTACTCACATCACAAGGACATCGTTACCTGTTTACCGTCATCGACCGCTCCACTCGTTGGTCTGAAGCCATTCCCATGGAAACTGCAACGTCCGCCTTATGTACATCTGCCTTACTCTCAGGATGGATTGCAAGATTTGGTATCCCTGAGCATATTACTTCTGACAGGGGTACCACTTTCACCTCTCAATTGTGGTCATCATTAGCGAATCTCCTGGGTATCACCCTACATCAGACAACGGCTTACAACCCCGCTGCCAATGGAATGGTTGAACATTTTCATCACATCCTCAAAGCCGCTTTGATGTCCCACTGCAAGGATTCAAACTGGTTTACTCAGCTTCCCTGGGTCCTCCTGGGACTAAGGACCACACCTAAAGATACCCTGGACGTCTCGGCAGCCGAAATGGTGTATGGCTATTCGTTGGTCGTCCCTGCCGAATTTTTTCCTTCTACAACCTCCTCCGATGATCTCCAGTCCATACGCCACGTCGTGGGAAAATTTATTCCATGCCGCCAGACGTACAAGCCCCCAGCGAAGCATCACATGCCGACAGACTTGCACTCTGCAACGCACGTCTTTCTGCGCAACGACACTAGCAAGCCACCGCTAACGCCCCCTTACATGGGCCCTTTCCTTGTGATCCAACGCAGTGCGAAAGTATTCCTACTAAACATTCGTGGCAAAGAAGACTGGGTCTCCATTGATCGTCTAAAACCTGCCTATCTCCTGCCAGATGACCCACCTACAGTTCGCCTCTACAGATCAGGGTGCCCTATTTAACATGTACAGTATGTCATTTTTAGGGGGGGGGCATGTACCAACCGTGTGTCACACGATCGTACATAGTTCATTTTGTGTATATACTATGCTAGTATCTTTGCTCTTCCCTCGCACTAAAATGAACCAGATTAAACTTGTCTGTTTTTTTCCTCTGTAACATTGTTTTTCAAACGGGAAATTTCTTGTTACTTTGAGATTTTGTATATAAAGGAGAGTTTTCTATAATAAATTTACTCAGTTGCTTACATCCTGCCTTTGAGTCACAACCTTCTCTCGGCCCATCACACATTTATGCTTAAGACGAATGTCAATTTGAAGCCAATTTGGGATTGCACCGGTATTCCATATTTCACCTTTTGGAGCACCGACAGGAAAGCAGTCAACTTTACTATATATGACGAAAAAGATATTGGAGACAAACAAGGAGTCTAGAGAGCTTTGAAGACTTTGAAGAATTTTTGAAGCCTGTTATAGATTTCCAAAAGGCTCTCATGTTTTTTTAAAAAATAAACTAGATACAGGAACTCTATATTGCTGGCTCGGCGAGCTGCCCACTTCCTGCTAGCCAGGACGGGCCTCCCCCCCCTCCTGCTGGCTGGGAGGGCCTCATCCCTTCCCGCTGGCTGGGAGGGCCTCCCCTTTCCACTAGCTGGGCAGGTCTCCCCACTTACCCCTGGCTGGGCTGGCATTCCCCATTCCTGCTGGCAGGGCAGGGCTCCCCCCTTCCCGATGGCAGGGCTGGGCTTCCCCTTTCCCGCTGGCGGGACGAAGCTCCCCCTTCCCGCTGGAAGAGTGGGGCTCTCCCCTTCCCACTGGCAGGGCAGGGATCCCCCCTTCCTGCTAGCAGGGCAGGGCTCCCCCCTTCCCTCGAACAGGGCGGGGCTCCCCTCTTCCTGCTTGCAGGGCGGGGCTCCCCCTTTCCCGCTGTCAGGCAGGGCTTCCCCCTTCCTGCTGGTAGGGCAGGGTTCCCCTTTTCCCACGGGCAGGACGGGGCTTCCCCCTTCCCGCTGGCAGAGCGGGGCTTCCCCCTTCCCGCTGGCAGAGCGGGGCTCACCCCTTCCGGCTGGCAGAATGGGGTTCCCCCCTTCCAGTAGGCAGGGTGGGAATCCCCCTTTCCCGCGGGCAAGGCGGGGGCTCCCCCCTTCCTGCTGGCAGGGCGGGGCTCCCCCCTTTCTGCTGGCAGGGCGGGGCTCCCCCTTTCCACTAGCAGGATGGGGCTCCCCCTTTCCCGCTGGAAGGGTTGGGCTCCTCCTTCCCGCTGAATGGGAGGACTCCTCCCTTCTCGCTGGAAGGGTGGAAGGGCGGGGCTCCCCTCTTCCAGCTGGCAGGGCGAGGCTCTCCCCTTCCCGCTGGCAGGCGGGGCTCCCCCCTTCCCGCTAGTAGGGCTGGGCTCCCCTTTTCCCCAGAGCAGGGTGGGGCTCCACCTTTCCCGCTGGCAGGGCGTGGCTCCCCCCTTTCCGGGGGCAGTGCGGGGCTTCCCCCTTTCTGCTGGTAGGGCAGGGCTTCCCCCTTCCCGAGGGTAGGGCGGGGCTTCCCCCTTCCCACTGGCATGGCGGGGCTCCCCCCTTCCCGCTGGCAGGATGGGGCTCCCCCCTTCCCGTAGGCAGGATGGGGCTCCCCCCTTACTGCGGGCAAGGTAGGAGCTCCCCCCTTCCTGCTGGCAGGGCAGGGCTACCCCCTTCCCGCTGGCAGGGCGGGGCTCCCCCCTTCCCACTGAATGGGAGGACTCCTCCCTTCCCGCTGGAAGGATGGAAGGGTAGGGCTCCCCCCTTCCCGCTAGCAGGGCAGGGCTTCCCCCTTCCCGCTTGCAGTGTACGGCTCCCCCTTTCCCACTTGCATGTCGGGCCCACCTTTCTGCTGGTAGGGCAGGGATCCCCCTTCCCGCTGGCAGGGTGGGGGCCTCCTTCCTGCTGGCAGGGCGGGGACCCCCCTTCCCTCTGCAGGGTGGGGCCTCTTTTCCCGCTGGCAGGATGGGGCTCCCCCTTCCTGCTAGAAGGGCGGGGTTCCCCCCTTCCCGCTGGCAAGCGGGGCTCCCCTTCCCGCTGGCAGGGCCGGGTTCCCCCTTCCTGCTGGCAGGGCGGGGCTCCCCCCATCCTGCTGACAGGGTGGCTCCCCTCCTTCCCACTAGCAGGGCGGGGTTTCCCCCCCCCCCCACCTCCTGCTGGCAGGAAGGGGCTCCCCGTCCCTTCCTGCTGGTTGGGTGGGGCACCCCTCTTTCCGCCGGCTGGGCGGAGCCACCCCTTTCCGCTGGCAGGGCAGGGCTCCCTGTTAAAAAATCTAAAAAATTCTGTAATTATATATATATATATATATATATATACATACATATATATATATATATATATATATGTATATATATATATATATATATATATATTTGTACATATATATGTATATATATATATATATATATATATTTGTACATGTATATGCCAGGACTGTTTCCAATTCAAAAGAAAAACCATGGGACTCATAATTACCTAATTGTTTAGGAAAGTAGTTGATTTTTTAGATTTGAAGAGATGGCTGAGTGTCATACCTAGTAGGATATGCGTTTTCATCTTCCACTGTCCACCTGTTGCTGCTTTACACATATCTTGACTAACTGTTAGTACTAATATTCATTCTCGATCTGATGGGTCCCTCTTACCACACATAAGTGTAAACACAGATTATAGAACATAAGCAGGAATTTCTTGCTTGAGGGTACACTCGAGAATACTATTCTATCTTATTTCTCTTCCTCTTGTTTGTTAAAGTTTTTATAGTTTATATAGGAGATATTTATTTTAATGTTATTACTCCTCTTAAAATATTCTATTTTCTTTTTTCATTTCCTCACTGGGCTATTTTCAGTGTTGGAGCCTCTGCTTTTCCAACTAAGGTTGTAGCTCAGCTAGTAATAATAATAATAATAATAATAATAATAATAATAATAATAATAATAATAATAATAGTAAGGAACATCACTAGGTTTGGTGGGCCATAGAAGTGTCTTGGTTTCTTTGAAGGCATTGAGTAATCTAGTGTAAAGCTCAAGACTAACTTCTTTGATCCAGTCATCATCTCACAAATCAAGGCAGAAAGAACAATTGTTTTCAGTGATTCCAAAGATTTACAAAATATCAGTGTCTTTATATGGGGATGATCAGAAGTTGATGCTGTCTTTCAGGTCAGAACAGTGTTCAATCTTCAACCTGAGATTGACTATTTATTTCAAAAGCTTGTTCATTATTGCTATTGTTGCATAGATTCTCATTATAAACATTTCTAAATGACAAAGTTTTAGAACCCGAACTTTGTGAATAACTTTTTTTTTTTTCTTATAAAATCGTATATGCGAAAATGCTTTCTCTATACATCTTTTCTTGTCTGATGTTTCCTCAGTTTCCGTGATGGTGTAACACTGCTGAGGTATTCGTCTCACTAAAAACTGCTTGGGTCGGCACTCATAGAATTAGGTCTCCCTTGCGAAAAGATATAGTCCTCTTATTTTACACAGTAAATCTTCTTCATTTAGTTAAATTTTCATTTCTTTAATGTTTTTATACGCATCTGAGTGGAACTTCTGCAAGCTATTTATATTTCCAGAGTCCTTTACCTTGTCACCTTTACAAAATATACAGTATTTACCAAATATCACTATTTAACATCTTTTTTGTGACTTATTCACTTACATTCGAGCATGTTTTTATGCTTAACAATGTGCGGCGACCACTTCTAAAACACTCTCGTCGGCAACTTTATAGATAAACTAGTAAATAAACAAATGAACAAATAAGTAAGAAAAATAATTAATCTTAACCCCGAACTACATTTGAACAAATGCCTTTAGATTTTCTACAAAAAAAAAAAATCAAAGGCACTTTATCTTTTAAAATAGGTTTGGACTTTGTCAGAAGAAAAAATCATCACTTGATTGTTTGGACTTATCGGTTTGAAACGGATAGAAAAGTTTTGGTACCTAATTCGATATAACGTAAACTTTAGCTAAAAAGAAAAACGTATGTAACAAGGACATGTTTTTAATGCATTATGTAATTACATAGTAGTTATTTTTTCCTGAAAGGACTTCGTTTGCAAGGAGAAATATGTTAATATCAAGATTTGTTTTTCGCTTTGTCTGTGTACATTTTGTATTCCTTTAGAAATACATATTATATTACTGAAATTTTTGCTTTCTTACATATGTTTCTTGATATATTGTAATAGTCTCTGCAAAATTTTCTGAAAGTTTGAATATGATTGACCGCCCATATAAAGGCTTAATGTAGATTTATGTGAGGCAGAGTTGAGCGTAGCGTGAAACAGGGGGTTTTGGTCGCTATGTCAGAACGGCCCCGAGTTGAGATTAGAAGTAATAATGTGGTTTTGGGAGAGTTACAAGATTTCGGTAGGTTTGGATAAATGGATAAATTCCAGGAATGTAGAAGGTAAGAAGAACTAATTACGTTTAATAAATCTGAAAAAATATCTTGCAATTCCAAATTATAAAAGGGCTCAGTGCGCGAGCCAATACTCACCTCGACAGAAATCTCAAAATTTACGTTTTGGTCCAATTATTATTATTATTATTATTATTATTATTATTATTATTATTATTATTATTATTATTATTATTACCTCCATCAAGGAGGTCATGTTTTCACCTCTGTCTATTTGCTTGTCACCAAACTAACCCAAAAAGTTACGGGCGAATTTTGACCAACGTACTACAAATATATAAAAAACGATGTATTCAGGCCGAAACTCTCTCTCTCTCTCTCTCTCTCTCTCTCTCTCTCTCTCTCTCTCTCTAAATGTTATTTAGGCCGGTATAACTCATGTATGGTGTTTTTTTATTATTATTTTGCATCGAACCATATCGTGGAACTAAATTTACTTTTTCTTTCATCGGTAACTTGAACAAGACTAATATCGAAAAAAATCTAATGTAGCTGTTAACGGAAGGAATTGTTTAGCTGCGATACTTCAATAATTACCTCCGCCAGGAGGTTATGTTTTCGGTTCGGTTTGTTTGTTTGTTTGTTTGTTTGTTTGTTTCTCTGTTTGTCTGTCTGTCTGTGGACAACGTAGAGGCCACATTTCTACACGGAATCACTTCAAACTTGGCCAAGTAGTTCCCCAATGTGTATGGAAGAACTGATTAAATTTTGGTCAAGGTCACCCCAAGGTCAAGGTCACAGGGGTCACTGGTGTCACTATGACATAAGTGGCCATATCAAGAGACAGAAATAAAGCACTGACTTTTGCATAAGCCAACAGGGAAGTCCTAGTCCAGGCGCAACCCATGGGTGATGTTCAAATTTATAAAGGTCAAAGGTCAAGGTCATATTGGTGCATTATATCAATGTCATATTAAGTATCAGTGGCAAATGAACAAAGATCACTTGAAGGTCAAAAGTCAAGCAGGTCACTTGAAGGTCAAGGTCACGTGAAGGTCAAGGTCACGTGAAGGTCAAGGTCACCTGAAGGTCAAGGTCACGTGCGGAGGTATGTCCTCTACGAGGACCATGTCCGCGTTCAGGACTTGCTCACTTGTTTCTACATGTTTTTGCGGATTCATGATATATACATACATTATGTATATATATATATATATATATGTATGTATATATATATATATAATATATATTTATATATATACATATATATACACACACACACACACACATATATATATATATATACATATATATGTATATATATATATATATATATTTATATATGTATATATATACATATATATATATATATATTATACACATATATATATATATATTATATGCACATACACACACACACATATATATATATATATATATGTGTGTGTTTGTATGTGTGTGTGTGAGTATGTGTGTATTCAGTATTTGCAGTGGCTATTCGAAACGTCAAATGATAAACAGAATGAAATATGGCAACTCGATTTGTAAAATTTTAATGCTTTCACTAGCAAAAACACCCCTTTGCTGTCTTTGACTCGCTAAGGTTGGAGAAGGCTCCGCCCTTTTCATAGTAGTAATAAGAAGAGCAACACCTTGTCTGTTTGGCATGGGTACAATAGAGACATCTGACGAAAGATTATTTTCTCCGAGTGTCTGTGTTCTTTTGATTCTAACTGTACATGATTTGTGCTAGCACACATAAAACACATTTGCTATTAATCTACATCAGATGTTTCCTAGGATTTGATGATTGTTTTCTATAATGAGAGAGAGAGAGAGAGAGAGAGAGAGAGAGAGAGAGAGAGAGAGAGACCTGAAAAAAAATAGAGCTTCGACAGGAGAGACTAATAAACATATTGTATGCCACTAAAAGCATTACCATACACATGCTGACATCTAATTTACTAAGGTTTAAGTAAAAACACGAATATTGCTTGATGCGCAGTACGTCTAAGATTCCCTAAAGACTATACAATGCTCTCCCTTTAGACATCCGAAAGCCTGAAGCTATCAAGGCATTCAAGAAGAAACTGGAGTATTTCTTGTTTTCTAAGTGCTTTGATAATATGGATTTGACAATAAATGAGCAATGTGTGATGTAAAATGCTGAACTCCTGGAAATGTATAAGATGAAATAAATTACGATGGATCCTGTATAGAGTCGGGGTTCCCTGCAGTATAGAACCAGAAAAGCCGCCCTTAAAGTGAAGTATGTCACCAAGTAAAATGGCCATAATTTAGAAGACAATATGTACTTTTAATTTTTTTCACTAAACATTTTCAGATAAAGATTGATATTACATGATGTCACAGATTACTTCATACAGTTATAGAACCAATTAATTTATTATATCAAAGCAACTTTCTAATGATGTCACAGACTACATTATACAGTCATTGAACCAATTATTGCCTGAAGTCACAGCCCACATTATACAGTTGTGGGACTAACTATTTTATGATGTCACAGCCTACATTATACAGTTATGGAACCAATTATTGCCTGATGTCATAGCCTACATTATACAATTGTGGAACCAGTTATTTCATGATGTCACAGCCTACATTATACAATTGTGGAACCAGTTATTGTCTGATGTCAAAGCCTACAATACACAGTTCTGAAACCAATTATTACCTGATGTCACAGCCTACATTATACAGTTCTAGAACCAATTAATTTATGATGTTACAGCCTACATTAAACAGCAGTGGGACCAATTATTTCATGATTTCACAGCCTACATTATATAGTTAGGGAACCAGTTATTGTCTGATGTCACAGCGTACATTATATAGTTCTGGAACCTATTATTTTATGATGTTACAGCCTACATTATACAAATGTGGAACCAGCGATTTTATGATGTCACAGCCTACATTATACAGTTGTGGATTCAATTATTGTCTGATGTCAAAGCCTACATTATACAGTTCTGAAACCAATTATTACCTGATGTCACAGCTTACATTATACAGTTCTAGAACCAATTGATTTATGATGTCATAACCTAGATTATAGAGTTAAGGAACTAATTATTGCTTGATGTCAGGGTCTTCATTATACAGCTGTTGAACCAATTATTTCATGATATCACAGCCTACATTATACAGTTATGGAACCAGTTATTGCCTGATGTCACAGCCTACATTATACAGTTATGGAACCTATTATTTTATGATGTCATAGCCTAAATTTTACAGTTATGGAACCAGTCATTGTTTGACGTCACAGCCTACATTATACAGCTGTGGAACCAATTATTTCATGATATCACAGCCTGCATTATACAATTATGGAACATGTTATTGCCTGATTTCACAGCCTACATTATACAGTTCTAGAACCAATTAATTTGTGATGCCACAGCCTATATTATACAGTTATGGAACTAATTATTGCTTGATGTCACAGTCTTCATTATACAGCTGTGGAACCAATTATTTCAGGATATCACAGACCACATTATACAGCTTTGGAACCAATTATTTCATGATATTACAACCTACGTTATACTGCTGTGGAACCAGTTATTCCATGATGTCACAGCCAACAATATACAGTTCTGGAACCAATTAGTGCCCTATGTCACAGCCTACATTTTACAGCTGTGGAACCAATTATTTCATGATGTCATAGCCTACATTATACAGTTTTGGAATCAATGTTTAGATAGGATTAAGTTTTTGAGTCGTTTTGTACTACATTTAGTTTTCAAAGCACCACAGTCAGTGCACCCTGCGAAATTGCTATGTCACTATATTAGCAATATAACTACATTACGCTGTAAATTCACTCAACTGAAATATTGTATTGGTCCTTTATAACCCCGATTAGGAAAGTCCATATATTTTGGTTGTTTTAAGATCTAACAAAAAGACATAATTGTTTACTTACAAAATACCTTTTGAATATTTAATGTGAAATAGGCTATATTTTTTACTTGTGTTTCAGAATGCTAGAGTCTTGCAACCAGTTTTGATTCACCAAAATTATAACGCTGGAGATAATCTCCACAGGAATCTTCTCATAGACAATGAGAGATTGAAAATGAACTTCAGCAAAACAAAGTCAATCATTACCTTTATATCAAACGAAGACACGGTGTGTTTGTCACTAAACTGGATTAAAGCTTAATCTTTTTCCCCAGTCACTGGGGAAATCTACAGAAAACCACGTTCGCGCGATAGGTTGAAATACAAACAGGTAATTACATTCACTTCGGGTAAGTGTTACCCTATAGCTAATGAGGTGAATATGAATGTCAGGTGGTGAAAATTAAACTAAGCATTATCATTGATATCATTATTAGTGTACCTCAGCTGTGAAAAAATGGCGACTCAATGTTTAGATAGTTATGCACACACACACTCACACTCAGTTACAAGCTTTTCCCTTACTGGTTCCAGAGTTTAGGTGAATGAAAACCATGACTTTTCTTATCTTTGGGTGACATCTTAGTTTTAAGAACAGTAACAAGCAAGAGAAGACCATATTACAGAAGCTATGGCAAACTAATGAATTGTTTTGCACGTATTCATACGCTATGCCTCAATAACTATCATACACCCATCACCTTAAATTTTACAAGACTTGATGATATGAAGAAATTTTACTAGTTCTTTCACGATATATCACCACAAACATCTTAGAAATTTGGAACATGAAAACATCTACCAATTTCCCTTCCATTTTAAAAGGAAATATATACAATTTTAAACCAGTACTGTCATATTTTGATTAAACAATGAGCAAAATTTACGAAGCTATGACGTCGTAATGACCTCGCAGACGTCAATAAAAAATTCAGGCCTCAACCCAGTCTTGATATGATAATATCTCGATTTCTTCCTTTAATAACAACAGTGATAAAAAATGAGTATTATATTCTAATTGTAACTCAAACCACAGTTGGAAAATCTCATAAAATCTCGTATAATCTCGCGCTAAAAACGTGTTTTACCGTTATCAATATCAAATCTCTTTTGTCCATTTAAGACTTTTGTAAGAAAAGTGATGGGGAGGAGGCAGATAAAATTTCCGGGGCCTGCAATAAGAAGAGAAAAAATCGAACTTTTGTGCCCTACGGGAAAGATAGAGAAGAGAAGAGGAAGAGGCCGGCAAAGGAAAAAGTTTTTGGACAGCTTACCGGGGATGTAAATGTGAATGTAACAGCTGGATAAATTATACAGAGAGCTAGAGACAGGTCCAGCTGGAGGCAATTGAAAGCCCATGTCGAAAACGTCTGCGAGAGAAAAAGGAAAATAAAATTGAAAAGACGCGTTCTATCTCCCCCGTGTCCATGACTGTTTGTCGCAGCTGAATAATGGTACTTAAGTTCACTGAATAATAGCACTTGAGTCCAATGAATAATGGCACTTGAGTCCGCTAAATAATGACACTTGAGTCCGCTGAATAATGGCACTTGAGTTCACTGAATAATACCACTTGAGTCCACTGAATAATGGCTCTTGAGTCCACTGAATAATGACACTTGAGTTCACTGAATAATACCACTTGAGTCCACTGAATAATGGCTCTTGAGTCTGCTGAATAATGACACTTGAGTCCGCTGAATAACGATACTTGAGTTCACTGATTAATAGCTTTTGAGCCCACTGAATAATCTCTCTTGAGTCTGCTAAATAATGACACTTGAGTCTGCTGAATAATAACACTTGAGTTTACTGAATAATAGCACTTGGGTCCATTGAATGATGGCACTGAGTCCTCTGAATAATGTCATTTGAGTCCCTCTTTAAAATGTACCATGTGATCTAATGTTATTTATTTATTTTCACCATCCACTGGCAGCTTTGCCCTTATCCCTGTAGGGAACTGAGATGTTAGGGAATAAGGTGTACAAAGCATAAGAAACAAGACTGTGAATGGTAGTCTAATGATCTACATGTCTATCCAGGAAAAGAAATAAAATCCCAAGGAAATGAAGTGTCAAGACTCCTAAGAGTTCCAGTGAAACAAAAACGATAGTGAGAGTACCGACGGAGAATCATGTCAAAGTCAGAGCAGCTTTGATTGAGAGCTCTGTGGTGGAACTAAAAAACGAGACAGGTATTCCTTTGTATTTTATTGCATAATTATTCTAATCACTGACAGTGGTTTACACATCATAGTGAAAGTGTCTCTTTTCATATATTGACACAGATTTTCCATAGATATCGTTTCATATGCTCGTCCCCAGAAACAAGTAAATGTAAAGTGGCAACGACAAAGTTTCAACTGCAGTTAAACTTTGAGTATTATCATTGTCAATGTCCAAACCCTACTGACTGTTTATGCAGATAATGAACCACAATGTTGAGGGGTTCTCCTTTAAGCTTAAAGTTTACTTATGTCACAAGCCTGGAACTTTCTCATGAAAAGGGATACCTTGGCTGAAAAGGTTCTGTCTTGATGTTAACAATTAGAAAATCTGCATCACAAACCAAATAGGACTTTATTTAAAAAAGAGGATTTTTATATTTTACATCGGGTTCTTGGGTGGATGTGGGTGTCTCGTATATATGAACAGTGGGGCTATGTATTCATATGGGAGTGTCCTAGATGTGACCAGCCTGTTTTCTTTCTTTTCTTTTTTTTTTTAGTCTAGTTTTTGTTGTTCAATTATTATTCCATATAACAGGAAAATCGTTTTTATCATCACTATAATTTAAGTTTTTCTTTTGGAATGAAGATCTTTTTTTTCTTCTTCTTCTTTTTTGTAAGCAGTAGTTCCCGTTTCCTTTCAATAAATCTCTCCTCGACCACCAATTTTTCTATGTGCTATTTGCTTCTTTCATCGAATCCTACCTGAGATTTGAGCTATATATATATATATATATATATGTGTGTGTGTATATATATATATATATATATATATGTATGTTTGTGTGTGTATGTATGTATGTGTATTTATGTATATTGTTGATTTTCCCGTAGAATTAAATCAACTAGGCTGTTTATTCAGAAACAGGATAAAAAAATAATATGAAAGCTCTAAGGTATTTTAGTACAAAATTAGATTGCGGTCGGCATTGTGACACTAGGAAGCCTGCGTGTAGCACGCCACAGTCTACAAACCACTATACAATGTTTGTGGCTTCCACTGTTCTCTGCTGTTGAGCCCTGATCAGCAAAGTGTTAACATTTTATCTGTTTTCGACAATGACCCTCCTAAGATTCATAACGTATAGTTCATTCTTTATTATCTTAAAATTTTATTCCATACGTTAAATTTTTACCCTCCATTTAATAGGGTCAACCTTTACACTTCAGCTCTTCTATAGTCTTGAAGATGACCTTCACAGCGCGCAGGATCGTTCCTTCAAGTTCCTTATCATTGCGGATGCCTTCCATGGTGAAGGTCTTCTCTGAACCGGTTTTCCCATAGGTGATGATGCAAACGTTGTAGCCATCTAATGTGTTCTGAATAAGATGAGAAATATCTTCAAATACTTTGGCCTGCGTGACAGATGGCTTAAAAACACTATCAAAGGTAATCTGAGATGCCACTTCCTCGGTTCTTAAGTCCCGACATCGAAATCGTGTTCCAATTTCCAAACGAAACCAAAAAAACTGATGGTGAAATGAAAATGAAAATTGGGAAAAATTATCTGAAAATGCGATCCCACTACTTTTTTTTTTTTTTTTTTTATGGAAGTTCTGTAACTATAAATCAAGGTTTACAGACCAATTAACATAAAAGACATAAAGATCTATGTATTATGATTTAAATCCAACTTCAAATTAAAATCTAACTTTAAACAAAATTTTTCAATTAACTAGGCATATAACTGAGAGAAACTTCAATATGCAAGGTTTCTAATGATAATTATAATCTAGTAGCCTAAACTTGCGAAAAACCTATGTAAAACCAAGCAGACCAAGCTTTACATCAAGCACATAATTCAGAAGATTAATGTCAATTTACGAAAAACTACTCTATATATATATATATATATATATATATATATAATCCAAAGAATATATAGCCGTACTGTCAAATTTAAAAAAAAAATGTTTTATTGAGAACTCAAAACAAATAAGATACTTAATTTTCGTTACCGAGGTACAACAAAGAATTTCACAAGTAAAAATTAATTTTACTCAGAATTAGAATAAATAAAATACTTGATTTTCTTAAATCAGAATTCAACATTCAATTGTAACTAGTCAAAAGCAAACTAAAAACTACACAAGAATTATTGAAGCTACACCAGTCTAAAAATTATCTAATACATAACTATTTATTTCACGGGTCTTAAATGCACCATATCTTCAGGTTTTTACAAGCATTTGAAAATAATCGCTAGGCACAAGGCTGATATATTTATGTAGTAAAATCTCATACGTAACTAAAATATTTCTCCTAACCTCATTAGTATGGATATTGTTGAAATTTTTGGACATATGGCACTGCGCTGAGCATGATGGGGTCATTTAACATATGACAACTTTGGGAAGTTGATTGCGCTGAGCTCGAAGAGGTCATGTAACATATTGTAATGTTGGAATGCTAATTACTTTTATCTCGAAAAGGTCGTTTAATGTATGGCACGTTGATTGTGTGAAGCTCATTGCACTGAACTGGAGAAGATCTTTCAACATATAGCACCTTTGGGAAGCTAATTGCACTGAACTAGAGTAGGTCAATAAACATATGGCAAGGTTTGAAGGCTAATTGTGCTAAACTTGAAGAGATCATTTAACATACGGCACCTTTGAGAGGCTAATTGTACTGAACTTGAGGAACTCATTTAACATGTGACTCATTTGGGAAACTAATTCCACAAAGCTCGAGGAATTCATTTAACATACAGCAACTTTAGGAAGCTCTTTGTCTTGAGCTCGAGGAGGTCATTTAACATTTGGCAACTTTAGGAAGCTAATTGCGTTGAGCTCGAAGAGGTCATGTAACTTATTGCAACGTTGGAAGGCTAATTACTTTTATCTCGAAAAGGTCATTTAATATAGTGCACGTTGATTTTGTGAAGTTGATTGCACTGAACTGGAGAAGATCTTTTACCATATAGCACCTTTGGAAACCTAATTGCGATGAACTAGAGGAGGTCATTTAACATATGGCAACTTTGTGAAGCTAATTGCGCTGAACTCAGAAAGGTTATTTAGTCTATGGTAACTTTAGGGAGCTAATTGTACTGAACTTGAAGAGGCTATTTAACATATAGCACCTTCTACTTTTGCTACGCTAGAGAAGGTCATTTAAGATACGGCGACTTTGGGAAACTAAATGCGCTGAACTTAAGGAGGTTATTTAACATATGATACCTTCGGAAAGCTAATTCTGCTGACCTCAAGGTGGTCATTTAACATATGGCAGCTTTGGGAAGCTAATTCTGCTGACCTCAAGGTAGTCATTTAATATAAAAAACCGTGAGGTCACTAATGGTGCCCGTGATTGAGGAGGCCATTTAACATATGACATGTATAATAAGCCAATTGCGCTGAATTCATATCTTTTAACATATGACAACTTTAGAAACCTAATTGCACTGAACTGAATGAGGTAATTTAACATGTGATAACCTTGGATAAGCTAATTGCACTGAAATTGTGTAGGTCCTTTACATATGACACCTTTGGGAAGCTAATTGCACTAAATTCCAAAAGGTCATTTAACTTATGGCAACTCTGGGAGGCTAATTCCGTTGAACTCGAGGAGGTCACTTAACATATGGTAACTTTCGAAGATAATTGCGCTGAACTCAAGAAGGTCATTTAACATATGGTAACTTTAGGAGACAAATTGAGCTGAGCTAAGGGAGGTCATTTAACATATAGCACCTTTTGGAAGCTAATTTTGCTAAACTCCAAGAGTTCATTTAACATATAGCAAATTTGAAAAGCTAATTACGCTGAACTCGAGGAGGTCATTAAACATGTGGCTACTTTTGGACGCTAAATGCACTGAACTCCAGAAAGTAATTTAACATAAAGCTCCTTTGTGAAGCTAATTGCACTGAATTCGAGGTTATCTTGTAACGTATAGCAACTTTGGGAACCTAATAGCACTGACCTCAAGGAGATCATTTAACATTTCGTACCTTTGGAAAGCTAATTCTGATGAGCTCAAGGAGGTCCTATAACATATGGCACCTTGGTAAAGCTATTTGAGCTGAGAATTAGGAGGTCATTTAACATGTGACACCTTTGTGAAACTAATTCCACTAAACTCGAGGATGTATTTTAACATATGGTAATTTAGGAAAGCTAATTGCACTGAGATGGAAGAGGTCATTTAACATGTTATACTGTTGGGAAGCTAATTGCATTAAAAGCAAGGAAGTCATTTAACAGATAACACCTTTGCAAAGCTAATTGCATTGAATTAGAAGAGGTCATTTAACTTATGGCAAGTCATTTAAGATATGGCAACATTGGTAGGCTGATTAAACTGAGCTCAAGGAGGTCATTTAACATATGGCACCTTTGGAAAGCTATTTGCACTAAACTCGAGGAAGTCATTCTACATATTTTATATATGGCTACCATGGAAGCTAATTGCACTGAACTCGAGAAGTTCATTTAACATATGGCATATTTGGGAAGGTAAGTGTACTAAACTCAAAAAGACCTTTTAACACCGACATCTTTTTTTTAAGGCAATTGTTCTGGACACGAGGACATCATTTAACATATGGCACATTTGGAAAGCTAATTCTGCTGAACTCAAGATCAAACAACATATAACAACTTTGGAGGGTTAATTATGCTAAGCTTGAGGAGGCCATTTAACATATTTCACCTAAGCTGAAATCGGGGATGTTATTTATCACATGGTAACTTTGAGAACTTGACGCTATTTATTCCCATTTGTCCTTACTTTCCTTGTACTTGTAACTGTACCGCACGTGTATCACACACGTTCGTACACTGTGACAGTATTTTTTTTTTATTGTAAATTCTTCTGAGCTAAGAGAGGTTTTTTCAACATATTTTAACTTTTGTAAGCTAACTCAACTGAATTCGAGGAGGTTATTTACCATATGGTACCTTTGTGGAGGTAGTTGCACTGAACTCTACTAGGTCTTTTATTATATGGAAACTTTGCGAGGCTAATTTGGCCGAGCAAAAGAGGTTATTTTACATATGGCACCTTTAGGAAGCTGAGCTCTAGTAGGTTATTTAACATATGGCAGCTTTGGAAAGCTAATTATGCTTAGCTTGAAGAGGTCATTTAATATTTAGCCCCTGTTGAAACCTAATTGAGCTGAACTCGAGGAGATCATTTTACATATGACAACTGGGGATGTTGATTGCACTGAGCTCAAAGAGGTCATTTAACATATGGAAAATGTGGAAACCTAATTACGCTGAGCGTGAGGATTTCCTTTAACACATTACACATTTGGAGAGCTAGATGCATTAAACTCGAGGAGTTCATTTAACATATGGCACCTCTGGGAAGATAACTGCGCTGAGCTCATGGAGGTCATTCAACATATGGCAACTTTGGGGAGCTAATTATGCTGAGCTTTAGGAGTCAATTTAACATATGGCATCTTTTTTAATCTAATTGAACTGAACTTGAGGAGGTCATTTAAAATTTGGTACCTCTGGGAAGCTAAGTGCACTGAGCTCGAGGAGGTCATTTAACATTTTTGGAATCTAACTGAGCTGAACTTAGGGAGATCATTCAACATATGCCAACTTTGGGAAGCTAATTCCGTGGAATTCGATGAGGTCATTTAACATATGGTACCTTTGTGGAGGTAATTGCACTGAACTCGAATATGTTATTTAGCATAATATAAATTAAGGAAGCTAGATCTACTGAGCTCGAGGAGGTCATTCAACATATAGCCCCTTAGGCAAGCTAATTGTACTGAACTCGAAGAGTAATTCAACATAAGGCACATATAAGAAGCTGATTGCAATGAACTGGATAAGATCATTTAACATATAGCACTTTTGGGAAGCTAGTTGAGCTGAACGCGAGGTCAAAAAGCATATGGCAAGTTTGGAAGGCTAATTGTGCTAAACTCAAGGAGGTCACTTAACATATGGCCCTTTTGGGAGACTAGTTGGGCTGAACTTGACGAATTCATTTGATATAAGACACCATTGGGAAAAAATCAAGTTGAGCTAAAGGAATTCATTTAACATATGGCAACTTTAGGAAGCTAATTACGCTGCACTCAAAGAGGTCATTTAAAATATGGTACCTTCTGGAAGCTACTTCAGCTGAGCTAGAGGTCATTTAATGTATGGTAACTTTGGGAAGCTAATTGTTCTGAACTTGAGGAGGTCATTCAACATATTAGACCTTTGTGAAGTTAATTCTGTTGAGCTCGAGGTGGTCATTTAACATATGGCACCATCAAAAGCTTATTCATCCAAGCTCAATGAGATCATTTAACATATATCACCTTTGGGATGCTAATTGAGCTGTGCTTGAGATGGTCATTTAACATAAGACAACATTAAGAAGCTAATTCCGCTGAGTTCAAGGAGTTTCAGCATATTGCAACTTTGGAAGCTAATTCCACTGAGCTCAAGGAAGTCTTTTAACGCAGGACACCTTAGGGAAGCTTAATGCACTGAGCTTGAGGAGGTCATTTTACATATGACACCTTTGGGAAGCTAATCGCGCTGAGCTCGAGGAGGTCGTTTATCATATGGCTACTTTGGAAAGCTAATTATGTTTAGCTTTAGGAGGTCATTTAACATTTGGCTCCTGTTGGAATCTAATTGAGCTGAACTCGAGGAGGTCAATTAACATAAGGCAACTTTGGGAAGTTATTTGCGCCGAGCTCAAAGAGGCTTTTCAACATTTGGCAAGTTTGGGAAGCTGGTTGCGTTGAGCTCGTAGGTCATTTAACATATGGCACCTCTAGGAAGCTAATTGCGCTGAGTTCAAGGAAGTCATTCAACATATGGCCCCTTTGGAAAGCTAATTGTGCTGACTTGAGGAGGTCATTTAACATATGGTACTTTGGGAAGCTAATTTCGCTGAGCTCGAGGAGGCCATTAAACGGTTCCATGTAAATTCCACCTCGATAAATTCTACCCCGAAATTCCACCCCACGACTCTTGCACCCCACGATCCCCCCCCCCCCCCCCCCCGTCAAATAAGCAAATGAAACTCTGAATACTAAGTTAAGAAATTTTTTTTTCATGTGATTGCCTTTTTCTTAAATGGAACTTTCTCATAATTTGTTACTCCAAATAAAAAACTGGATGTTTTAAGGGAAAATCACACAACTTATACTTTTGTTTTCAATTTCAAAGTTTTTTTTTTTTTTTTGCTAGATGTTGGTTTAAATAATTATAAATATAAATGTTTATATGTATATATTATATCCATTAACTGACAAGATGAGAATGCGAATATTTTAGGAGTAATAAAATATTTAGTATAAGGCATACAAGTTTAATAAACAAAAGTACAGAATAAAAGGATTGTTAAATGAAAAAACGACTCTGACGGCCGAGAGAAGGTAGTGACTCTAAGGCAGTATGAAAGCAACTGAGTAAATTTATTATAGAACACTCTCCTTTATATACAAAAGCTCAAAGCAACAAGAAATTTCATGTCCAAAAACAGACACTGTTACAGAGGAGAAAAGCAGACATGATTATTCTGGTTCTTTTTAGTGCAAGGGAAGAGCAAAGATACAAGCATAATATATCTACAGAATGAAATTTCGTTGCTATGTAGGATCGTGTGACACACGGTTGATACATGGCTCCCACCCCCCCCTAAAAATGACATACTTTACATGTTAAATAGGGCGCCCTGATCTAGAGAGGTAAAGTGTAGGCGGGCCATCTGGCAGGAGGTAAGCAGGTTTTAGACGATCAATGGAGACCCAGTCTTCTTTGTCACGAATGTTTAGTAGGAATGCTTCGGACTGCGTCGGATCACAAAGAAAGGGACCGTGTAAGGGGCGTTAGCAGTGGCTTGCTAGTGTCCTTGCGCAGGAAGACGTGCGTTGCAGAGTGCAAGTCTGTTGGTATGTGATGCTTCGCTTGGGGCTTGTAAGTCTGGCGGCATGAAGTAAATTTTCCCACGACGTGACGTATGCGCTGGATATCGTTGGAGGAGGTTGTAGAAGGAAAAAATTCAGCAGGGACGACCAACGGGTTACTTTACACCATTGCAGCTGCCGAGACGTCGAGGGCGTCTTTAGAAGTCGTCCTTAGTCCCAGGAGGACCCAGTTAAGCTGAGTGAACCAGTTGCAATCCTTGCAGCAGGACTTCAATGCTGCTTTGAGGATGTGATGAAAATGTTCAATCATTCCATTGGCAGCGGGGTTGTAGGCCGTTGTCTGATGTAGGGTGATGCCCAGGAGATTCGTTAATGATGTCCACAATTGTGAGGTGAAAGTGGTACCCCTGTCAGAAATAATATGCTCAGGGATACAAAATCTTGCAATCCATCCTGAGAGTAAGGCAGATGTACATGAGGTGGACGTTGCAGTTTCCATGGAAATGGCTTCAGGCCAACGAGTGGAGCGGTCGATGATGGTAAACAGGTAACGATGTCCTTGTGATGTGGGTAGGGGGCCTACAACGTTGACGTGAATGTGTACGAAATGACGCTAAGGTTGAGGAAAGGTACCCACTCCTGAATCTGTGTGTCGATGTACTTTGGAAGTTTGGCAAGAAGTACAAGCGCGGATCCAATCCTTAGCATCCTTAGAAATGCCGTACCAAATGAATTCACCTTCAGCAGCTGTGCAGTAGAACGGCACGAGGGATGTGAAAGGCCACGAATGAAATCAAACACCTGGTCTACCAGTACTAACGTCACAGAGGAGGGTGGGGTTGAAGTCTTTGAGGGGGAAGTCTTCCCAACAGAGGGACGTGCAGGATATCCTACATGCTTGATACTCTACATCCTGTTGTTGGGCTTCAGCCAGGGCGTTGTAATCCAATCCCAGTTGAACGGCAGGCAACGTGTTTCTTGACAGGGCATCGGCAACGGGATTCATTTTCCCAGGGACGTATTGAAGGGTGCAATTGTATTCAGCCACGGCGGAGAGATGTCGGCGTTGCCAGGCGGACCAGGCGTCAGACTGTCGAGTGAAAGCGTTCACCAGAGGCATGTGGTCTCTACGAATGACGAAGGGCGTACCTTCTAAGAAATGGCGAAAGTGACGGACAGCCAAGTGCACCGCCAGCAATTCGCGATTGAAGGTAGAATAACCCGATTCTGCCTTGGACAGTTTTCTGCTGAAGAAGGCCATTGGGCGGGGTGAGCCGTTGACCACCTGCTCAAGTACTGCACAAATAGCGACGTCGCTGGCATCGGTGGAGAAAAGGAGAGGGGCCTGTGAGATAGGAAAAGTGAGAGGTGCAACAGTTGATAGGGCCTTCTTTGCATTGCATAAGGCTTGCCCTTGAGGGATGCGTAGAGGGGAGCAAGAGTGGCGGCAATGGCTGGCAGAAAACGGTGATAATAGTTGATCATGCCCAAGAATTCCTGCAGAGCTTTGACGGTCGAGGGCGCGGGGAGGTCCTGAACGGCTGCTACCTTCTCAGGGAGGGGATGGACACCTTCAGGAGTGATGTGCTGCCCTAAGAACGACACTTCGTTGGCGCCAAAGGTACACTTGTGTCGTACCGGACTACAAGGCCGTTTTGTTGCAAGCAGTCGAGCACGATGTGCAGGTGACGGAGGTGTTCCTCTTTTGAGGAGGAGAACACAAGTATGTCGTCCACATAACATACACAGAAAGGGTAGTCCCCTAAGATGCCATCCATGAGACGTTGAAACGTAGCCCCAGCATTACGAAGGCAAAAACAGGAGTAATTGAAGGTGTATGTACCAAACAGAGTGGTGATGGTGGTCTTGGGGATGTCGTATGGTTTCATGGGCACCTGATAATACCCCTTCAGGAGGTCGAGCGTAGAGAAAACCTTTGCTTTGTGCAGGTAGGAGGTCACGTCAGCAATGTTTGGTAGGGGGTAGTGATCCAGTTCTGTTTGCATGTTCAGGCGACTGTAATCCCCGCACGGAGGGAGGGAGCCAATATTTAAGGGTGACGAACATGGGCTGGAGGCCTTTTGGCAAAGGCCCATTTCCTCCATTTCGGCGAACGTCTGTTTAACGGCTGCCAATCGTTCCGGTGCCAGACATCAGAATTTTGCGAAGACTGGAGGTCCCGTCGTCTTGATATGATGATAAATACCGTGGTTGGCAGGAACCGTAGGCGTTTGGCGAAGTTCTGGACGGAAAACCTCCGGGTACGACGTGAGGAGGTGGGCGTAGGCATCCGTGGGTGCGCTGATGTGGAGAGCGAGGTTAGATGGGGCGGGTTGAAGAGGTGTCGACAAGTACGAGTCTGCGTTGACCAATCGTTGGTGGGCGACATCGACCAGAAGGTAGAAATGAGAGAGGAAATCCACACCGAGGATTGGCAATGTGATGTCAGCAACAAGAAACTTCCAATTAAATTTACCGTTTCCGAACGATAATGTGAGGTTCTTGTAACCGTAGGTGGGTATCGCAGATCCGTTGGCAGCTACCAAGCGGACGTCAGCAGACGTAGACAGACTACGTCGTGTCCTGAAGAGTTCCCTTGGCAAAAGAGAACGACAATCTGCCGTGTCTACCAAAAATCGCACGCCCGTTCCTGCATCCTGTAAAAAGAAAAGATTAGAAACATGGGAGGCCACCGCCACAAGCGATGGCCTACTTACACGTTTGTTTGGCCACTCACAATCCTTGGCACATTTCTTCGTGGTTGCCCCGAATCTGAAGTGGTAGTAGCAAATCTGCGGCGGATGGGAGGTAGTAAGTGGCTGTAGAAGTCGGTGGTTGGGGCGCGAGCGATTGATGGGTGGTGGGTGGCTTTGTCGCTGCTTCGGCACGTCATGGGGTAGGCGTGAATGTCTTACAGCATTCACGTCAGCTTCGGTTGACCTTGAATAGGCATCCTCTTCGTTAGGGGTGGAGGCGTTGATGGAGGTCTTGAAGTGGCTTTTCATAAGGGCGTCGGCTTTGGTCATCAAGTCCTTTATGGGTAAACTATCGACATCGGGTATGGCAGCGTGTATAGGTCCGGGTAAACGGCGTATCCAAAGGGCACGAAGTAGGTTCACCTCACGAGGAGAGCCGTCTGCGGCGAGCGATACTGGTCATTTCCCTGAGGACAAGCGAAGCCCTTTGGTCCCCCAACAGTTGTTGCGAGAGCTGAAAAAGCTTTGCTATACGGGCGGCTGGCGACGGCGAATACTGCTGCAGTAGGTATGTTTTGAGGGCGTCATATGCAATTGGGGTGTCTCCTTGTTCACAAAGCCAGTCGGATATTTCCGGGAAGGTTTCCTCAGGTATCGCTGCGAGAACATAATCTGCTTTGGTGGTTGAGCGAGTCACACCCTTGATACGAAACTGGACTTCTGCGCGCTGAAACCAAGCAAACACCTCTCTGCTGGCGAACGATGAAAGTTTTAAATGGGGCAGCCGCAGCGCCAACTTCCGTTGAGTCCGCCATAGTACCAACGATGGAAGGGCGAGGCGGGGGACGGTGGAAGGCAGTGGGAGCGAGTCAACTTCCGGGGTCATCAATGTGATGGCCGAGAAAAGGTTGTGACTCAAAGACTTTATGAAAGCAACTGAGTAAATTTATTATAGAAAACTCTCCTTTATATACAAATCTCAAAGCAACAAGAAATTTCATGTAAAAAAACAGACACTGTTACAAAGGAGAAAAGCAGACATGTTTATTTTGGTTCTTTTTAGTGCGAGGGAAGAGCGAAGATACAAGCATAATATATACACAAAATGAACTATGTATGATCGTGTGACACACGGTTGGTACAAGACTTAAAGGAATGTAGGTTATAAGCAACACTAGTCATTTTTTTTTTTTTTTTTATAATTATCCACCAACTTTTTAAGCCTTTTATGAATAACTTCATATTTTTTCTTCCTTTTTGCAGAGTCCCCACGCCTAAAATGGGCAATTTTCGCTTGTACCATTGTTTCCCCCATTGCCAAATCTCCACATAATTTCCATAGATTATGGTATACTGAATTTACAGAGGACTGAATAGCATTGTGGTACCCTTCAACGACATTGTTAGGTCTGGGGATATTATCTAAAATTCTTTCTCTCACATTCCAGATCTTGATGGGGACGAGACGCTCACTTCTTCTCTGAAGAGAACCCCTACCACGATTAACTCCAATGTAGTTTGTTTCAAACTACAATATAAATTCGTCAGGAATGTCGTCGTCATCAGATTTTCAAAGACCTCAATAACATCTTCAGTTGTTAGACACTGATGGACCGGAGTTCTTCACTTAATCTTGCTTGGGATTAATTATTCTATGACACTAAACTGCCGCAGTAGATGAAGAATGTGTATATCTACCAACCGTTTGAAGTATAATTATATACAGCATTATAGTCCGTGTGAATACGGGCATGACAACCACTGTAGAATTTTTCACACCCCAAATAAATTCTTGTGTTTGTAACATTGTCTTTATCCCTTTCATATATGTAATTTTCAGTGTCAACCACGTTCCTTTTTCCTTTTGACGACGAGATGTATGAGAGAGACATGGGTGGAAAAGAATAATATATTTACTTTCATAAACAAGAAACTTGCTATGACAACAGTAGTGAACTAACTAGAGTCAATAGAAAATAGAACTTAAACTTGATAGTGTTTATTTTTCTTCACTTTTTTCTTTTTTGCAGCAAACAGCCATGAAATTAAGTGACAATCGTTTGTTTACTTGAAATTGTTCTTTTTGTTGACCAAACAACAGTTTTATTTACTAATTCATACAATAGTGGGATGAAAAATTCCTGGGGTGAAAATTGGTGGGGAGATAATTTTGGAAAGCTAATTATGCTAAGTTTGAGGAATTTAATTGAGCTGAACGCTGAGAATGTCATTCAACACATGGCAAAACTGGAAAGCTAACTGGGTTGAATCACTGCCGTCTCAATATAGATACACATCCTAAGTAGTGTACTTACTGATCTACCACATGAGCAACATTCATTTACATTAAAAGACTTTACCTGAAAATTCAAAGCTAGCTTAACAAGAACCTCTCTTTGATAATTGCATTGCAGAAAATCGTTCTTGAAATTACCAATGATAGATTGAAATACTTGGTAAGTGGAAATACAAAGTGAAAGTGTAAAATCTGTTGGCCATTTCAAGCCACCTCTGTCAGGGATTTTGAGATGTTTACAATTGTCAGAAATATCTACTTAAACATAATTGACATTTTAGCTTTGTTTTAGTGCTGTGAGCAACGTAACCTGCAATATAAATCATAACATTTTCATCTTCCTTTGACAAGCCTTCTTCATCCACATATTCCTCAGCCTCCTTGAATTTCTCTAAACAATCGACAGAATCACACTTAGAGTCAAGTTCACATGGAGAGGAATTTAACTCAAAGATGGTTAATGGACCAGACTTCGACGAAGCCATGGAAAGAACATTCATAGTTTTTAGTTTCTTTTCAGACTCCATTACTTGAGCAACAGCTACATTATAATTTGTACCACTCATCTTCCTATACTGTCCAAATCTACTTTCTAGCTTATCTGTTTAAATTTCCCCAGTAATACATAATGAAAGTTATTGTGCTTCAACAAATAATAACATAATTTTATCAATGTTGATGTAGTGTGCCTGAGAGCAAAATATGTTTCTCTTGACAATCTACCATTCCTTCCATGGTGAGGCATATCCAACTTTTCCCAAGCACCAAGCAAGTGATCAAATTTACTGAGAAATATCAAGTTTGGATCTGAAGATGAATCTTGCTTAATGGGGTCACATTCTTTCTGACGTAGGTGGACGCCTTTGTTTGGAATTTTCACATTTACAATATGCTACCAGGATATTATTTGTTCCAAGAAATTAATAGTACCTGACACATCAAAAGTATTCATTGTTTTCAATGCAGCTACATTCTTTTCATCAAACAGTCTGACAACAAACTGCACATTCTGTCTTTCCAAATTAGTAGGGAAAAGAACTTTCTCTGACAAACCTGGCGCTAGTTTAACATATTGATCACGTTCTTTTGTGTAGAGTTCTTTCAGTGACAGAAGATTTGCATTTTCCTGAATTTGAGAATTAGAAGGTGAAGGTATTACAAAAGTTTGAACGGTATTTTTCTGATTTAACCAATTATTTCGCATGCTTTTCAGTAAATGAACTGAATCAAAAAGGAAGAAAAGTGGCACAGTCAAATCATATGGATTTGGAATGGAGGAGGCAAGATTTCCATCACACATTTTCTCGACCATATTTCTGTTAACCCTGTTGTTATCAGAGATTAATGATACGACAATGTATCCTATATCATGGAGGAACGCCAAAACTTTTTGCGTCAATTCAAGAAGTGTCTGTGCTGTCAGATTACAGACTGGGTACAAAGCAGCAACATGTTTGTTTTTCGAAAAAATTGATGAAATCATAAAAGCCCGAACTGTTGTTGCAGGTTCACTAGAGTTAACAGAAGCACCATAAACTTTACCTCCTTTATATGAGAGGCCTTTATTTACATGTATCTCATCAAGCAGCACATTTACAATTTTTTCTTCACTTTTTAGTGTTGCAAAATTTTTCCTTGAAAAGAGCTCATGTGAATTTCCATTACACACAGACTTTGCACCAGATACATTAAGCTTCCTTAGGTAATCAGGATGAGGGAGAATAAGGACCTTGCTGTCACGTAGATGTATGTACAGTGATGGCCTTGACAAATAGATTCCTCAGGTAATCAGGATGAGGGAGAATAAGGACCTTGCTGTCACGTAGATGTATGTACAGTGATGGCCTTGACAAATAGACACTATATGCCCAAACCAAAAAATCACAGCTGTATGCAACTTTTTCTTTACAAAACATGCTTAACTGTTCAGCACAAAACCATAACACTCCCCCCTTTGAACACTTGTCATTTTCTGATTCAGTTTCCAATAACCCTTCACTAACTTTAATACACGGGTCACTCTGTCAACATTACTAACAGCTGATTCAAGGTTAGAACTCAAGTGACTCAATAAATTTTCAAATTTTGACCACCGATCACATTTGTTTTCTGATCCTAAAAGCCATTTAAATTTGTTAGAATTTAAAGCAGTGTTTTCGTACCATACTAAAACTTTCAAGTCTTTCATCACTTTAAAAGATACAATTAGCTTTGGTTGGTCCTCACAATTAACTTTAAGGAAAGATACACAGTCTTCACTTGAAACAAACAACCAATCCTTAGAAAGCCTATTAATAAAGTTTTTAACAAATTCATCGAAACTATTTATAGTGTCATTTTCCATCCATGTTTGAAACTTTAATTCATCTCGTTCCAGTACCTCGTCTTTTGTTTTCTGCGGATTCCTACGAGCTGGTGGTACTTTCTGTGACATGTATTTTGGTTGATTATGGAAGATAGTCGGGTATGCATCCTTGGTCAGAGTTGGCGTCCCCCTCTTAGCGGTGATCACAGTTCCATCAGGACGTGTAATGCTGTCTTCTGTAACGATGAAACTTTCTTCGAAGTGCTTTGCACACATGATTGTATTAGGGGTAGGTGTAAAGTCTTCTCTGTGGATGGCTTTTATCCATAGCTACCGTCGTTGTTCATCCCTTGGGAAGCGGAGCTCAGAAACATCTGATCTTGAATAATTACTTTTACATCCCGGCACACAGCATGACCTTGGCATCTGCAAAAATATATTAATGATATTTTTTTTCCACAAATATAATTTTCAAGAAATTATTGATAAGACCTTTTTTGCATATCATATTTACCTTTATATTAATAAATCACCGACACATTCTCGTATGGCCACACGAGATACAAAGTAGTGACAGTAAATTCAAAATTTGATCATACATCCCAGTTACGACTTTCTTACGGTGCAAAAATGCCTAACATCCAGGGTGACCAGACGTCTGTGTTTGACAGGATTGTTTCATATTTATGACATTTATACCGTGTCCCGTATCAACATTCCCCGGGACGCCTTTTCTCGTATTTTTGATATTTAAAAAATAATATATTATATACTAGTGAACTTTTGTGAGATACGAGGTAAAGAAAAGGTGGCCTTCCAAAACTGGCAACAGTGAAGATGCAAAATAAAGAAAATAACCAGGCTATAATACACATTCGTAAGAAATAACTTACTAGAGTAAAAATCAATGATAAATGTTATAAGATGATGATAAGACATGAACTAAAGTTTGTAACATGACACCTCAGTTAAGATTCTCCTTAGCTACGATGATGTCAGTTGGGTTTTTCATTATTCCAATGTCAAAGGAGATGTGTATTGTATAGCACGTGTTTCATACACACTCGTACCCTACAACGTTATTACTTTTTTGGTTTACCTTTCGCTCTTTCTTGCACTGATAATAGACCAACCTGTTTATGCTTGCTGTATCATGGCTTAGTTTGTTTGAATTTTTTGACATTCCTGCTTGCAAGTGTTTGTATACAACCTGTTATCTTTTTACTAAAGGTTAGCCTACATTCTAGCACCTACAGTTGTTATCACACTGGTAACCAATGTGGCAACATATATGTATGTAGGCCTATTTGGTTGATTTAAACCAAACATACTGATAATGTTGATTCTTTACTATAATCTCAATCGCTTATCTAAACATTCTGTTTTTACTTACTATTTATCATTTGTTTACTTAAGACAATTATTCAATATTTTATTTGATAGTTACTGCATTGGTTATAAAAGATAAAGGTTTTTAAAGTGTTTTGTATCAGAAATATATATATATATATATATGTATATATATATATATATATACTCACACAGTATATACATATATATATATATATATATATAAATTTATATGCATATATATATATATATATGTGTGTGTGTGTGGATATGTTTATATATATATATATATATATATGTATGTATGTATATACTGTGTGAGTATACATATATATATATATATATGTGTGTGTGTGTACACAGATATATATATGTATATATATATATATATACGTGTGTATGTCTATTTTGCTAATACGAAAGCACTTTAAAAACCTTGATTTATTTATAACCAATACACTATTAGTGAATATCAATTAAAACATTAGATAATTGTCATCTGTGAACTATCAACTAAACGAAATTAAAAATGTGAAAGGCGTTAAGGATTTAACAATAAAATTGGAACTGACGACCAAATTATAGCTATACTAAATCGTAAGAAAAAAAAAAAACACAGAATGCTTAGAAAAGCGATAGCCTTGACTTGATAGATATTGTGATTGAGTTTATAGCAAAGAATCAACATCGTCAGTATGATTTTGGTAAATGTACAATGTAGGCCTACCGGTGTTGATAGTCGCTGTGTAAAAATTTCAATTGGTCTTATGAAAATCCTCCTAAATTGCATTTTTCTATGCTGCAATTTGCTGTCAGATACGCAGAAATTGCGAGAGTGCCATTTTAAACGCCGCCTCCCCCCAACGGAAAAATTTTCCTTACGCCATTGATTTAGGCATCCCTTATTTAAATTTTCAGAATCTCGTCACCCTGCTTACGTCCTGTTGATTTTATGGCAGATAATGTTATTGTTATATAATTTTTGAGAAAACATTCCTCATCCAAACTTTAAAATACTAGTAACCGATCAAACAACATAAATTGAGTTGAATTATGATAAGAAATTTGTTGCCTATGCGTTTTGCCTTTATATTATCAAAAACACTGTCGCGTTCTCGTACGGCCACACGAGATACAAAACAGTAACGGTAAATTTGAAATTTTATCACATCCCAGTTTAAAACTGCATTACAGTAATACTGCCTTACATCCTGTTCCTCTCAAGGCAGATCTTGTTATCAATGACCATATAACAAGTGAAGTAGCAATGCAATAAGTTTAGTTTACGGTATTTGCCCAAGATATTCAAACATACCAAGCTGGAATTACCGGCTTTTGTATATAAACCGACTGGTAATGCAGTTATAAACCACAACATTTTTATATTACTACAGTAAATCCAATAAGTAAACTATGTACAACTCTTACCTTGCATAATATCCAGTATGAAATCCAATATTAGAGGGTAATATACAAATCACCAAGGGAGCATCGCCAGAGGCTATTGCTTGGATGAAGACAGATTGCAGACTGAGTTTGAAGTTTGAACGTAACGCTTGCTGCTTGGATCAACCGACGCTGGCTATGACGTCACAGCTCTCACACGGTCGGCATGCCCAGGCCTTGTGTATTGAGACGGCAGTGGCTGAGTTCGAGGTGGTCATTTAACATGTGGCACCTTTGGGAAGCTAATTGCACTGAGCTCGAGGATGTTATTTAACATGTGGTACCTTTTAGAATTTAAATGAGCTGAACATGACAATGTCATTTAGCACATTGCAAATTTGGAAAGTTAACTGCGCTGTGCTCATGGAGGTCATTTAACATATGGCCCTTTAAGGAAGCTAATTGCACTGAGCTCTAAGAGGTTATTTAACATATCACATTAAGTTTAATATTGAGAATGACAACAAAGTAGAAAAACATAAGAGGCAAAATACAATATTAATAAATGAGTGTAATTTGGATTGATGGCTATAATTTAAAGGTATTAGGGAAAAAGCCCTTCATTAACATCTACAGTGCACTGTAGGAGGAGCAGTTAAAAGTTGATCAAAGACTCGGGATTATTATCATTACCTATGAGAAAAAATTATGAAATTCCCCATACTGGCTAACTCATCTATAAATTCAAAGTTAGTATAACTACGCATGAATATCAATACCTAATTAACTATTTCTAATAAAGTTTATTTGATACTACCATTTATATTACTGCAGTTATCGCGATTTAAAGCTCCGTCTTTAAAGTGACTTTCAAGAGCTGATATTTAAATGAACTAAAAAATTACGGAAATAAGGACAAAACTACAATCTAGAATAGAGAATATGAAAATATATCAGTTTGGATAAATTGAGGTATTTGATAAAAATTTGGTAACGAGAGCCAAATGCATGTACACAATTCTACTCATCAAGTCAAGCTTATATACATTTTGTCGTCTATGGGGACATTACTACCAGTCACCTAATAACCAGTAACTTTCTTCTGGTTTGAAATTACATGTGGCCCCTTTATTTTTTCTCTCAAAATATACAGACTTCATGACTTAACACTTGAACATCTAAGAAAATAACTTATTGATCCGTAATGAACTAAGAATAATGGTCTTACAATGTCTCTAAACAATTAGCAATTGATTAAAGGTTAAATTATGAAATACTATTATGGAATAAGCAAAAATAAATTGCGTGAAATAATGTTGGAGATAGTAAAAGAAAATAGTTGTCAGCGATTAAGGCATGACTAAAATAAATGACTAAATTTGTAAAACATAAATCTTGATATTTGGCATTCTTCCAATCAAATATAGAAGAAATGGATATACGTTGTGGCATAATGTACCACCAATCGAAGACACAGACCAAAACTTAATATATTTAAACGAGTCATTCATAAATGTAATTTATGAAGTCTCTGAATATGGTAACCTTTCTTAGAATACATGTTACCATCATCAACAGAAGTTCAGATATCTCGTCTATTACATCGAAATTCATTTTAAAATTATCATTTACATATTCTAGGACTTGTCCAGAAAGGTGCTTTAAAACAGGGTTCATGTAAGCATTAATCCCCAAAGTATGATGTCTTTGTATTGATTTAATAATGAAACCCTTTTGTAGTCTTAACATCAGCACTGTGAATTAAGCCATCCCTCCCAGGATATACATTAAAATCACTCCAATAGACAACTATAATCATTCTTCCAAATATTCCAAAAGCGTTCTTTATTTTATTCCTAATTTTCTCTCTGTCATACAGTCTAAACATACGGTTCAATGTCAACAGGGGATTTGAAAGTAATATTGCTACCAAAATTTTGATTGAGAAAGTGAAAAATAATGGTCAAAGTCTGGCTCATCCCTTGCAAGGTCAAAGGTCGCGAGTTTATACAGGATTCAATTTCGACAAGAGTAGTCTCTAATTCATTCTTTCCCACATATCTAACTCCAAGAATCGTCCAAAGCTATCTTGACTGAACTCACAAGCCTCCCAAATCACAAGCCTGCATTAAGGTGCTTAGTGTCCAAATACCTTCTGGACTTCCGAGGAAGCTATTGCAACAAAGGGTCTGACATTATCGGAATAAATTACACTTCGAATACCTCGACGAGCAACAAATCTCCGTATAGCCTGCATACACTCTACCAATGACAGACTGTGAGTTCCAGTTGCACCCCTCCAACTACTGTATATCACAAGTAAAAAGTAACATATATATTTTCTTTCCTGGATAATTAGCACTAAATACTGGCCCTGTAAAATCTAAACATGTACCTGCAAAAAGGGTGTAGAGTAGGACTTCTTTACTACAGTTTCAGCCATTCTTCTCACACCAACTACATGAAAACTAGTTCTAAATGATGAAACCATGCTGTTTACACCAGTATGTTTTTTGAAACCTATGTTGAAACTGTACTAGAAGTTTAGAGAAAATCCCTTACGATGAATGACTACGTATTTTGACTCATAACTCAAGTCAGAAAACCCTTTATCTTCCCAATACCTTCATCAACAAACGGATTATTTTTCTTAACGTGGAATTTTTTAGGAATCGACCTTTGACCAGATAAAGCAAGGATTTTACTGGGAAGGCTTCTCTTTGTGCTACATAGAGAAACATTGTTTTAGTCTTAATTAATTCTTCCGTGGTGAATGCACTAGTATTCGCAACAAATCATGACGGTTTTGCCTTACAATTGTCTATAAACCTCTAAACAGGCCAGACAACTCTTATTGACTTATTAAAATTATTGTATTTTTCAACATCAATCATGATAGTTGAAATCTGGACACTTAAACATACTAAGTTGTGTTCAAGTTCATAGCCTACAGTCTCATTATCCTGAATGCAAATTGTAGGTTCCGAGAGATTACTAGGACCGAGACACCCAAAAAGTTATTTTCGACGATTTTTTTCAGTTAGCAACCCTCTATTCATCAAGTCCGCTGGATTATTTGATCCACTACAGTGATACAAGTGATGTGAGGCGTCAACTACTAGATTTCTCTTAATCTGTTATTAGCTCATACATCCCTGGTCACTGAATTACTCTTTATCCACCATAAGTTGCTGTTGAATCTGTCCAACGTATAATCCCAGGTTTGATCTTAAATTCTGGAGCCTTTGCAACAAATCTCACTAACCTCGCACATAGTAAGGCTTCCATTAACTCCAATCTAGGAAGAATAAGTTTCTTAATTTGTGTTACTCTAGTTTTAGAAACATGACAAGTAAGGATTGACAATCTTTTCCAAGACAAAATCATAAGTTTCCACAGGCACGAATTCACCTGGTAACTTAACATTCCAAGAAACACCCAATTTCCATATATATTTACCTTCGTCAACTTCATTGTGGTGAAAGTTATGTTTTTATATGGGTTGTCTGTGTGTGTGTTTGGAATTCGCATAACTCAACAACTATTTGACTACATCTCATGGAATTTGGTGAAATGATTAGCCATGATCCAAGGATATTTTATTAGATTTTTGTATTAATTAGGTTGAAAGACAAGGCCAAGATCACGAAAAGGTAAAACACGTTTTTTTTTTTTTTTTTTTTTTTTTTTTTTTTTTTTTTTTTTTTTTTTTTTTTCACAACTAGCCCAATTCTTATCTGATGTGCATGAAACTAGTGCCAAAATGTGCATAGTTCAATTGCCTATCTTCCGATATAAAACATGATATAATAATGCCATTACTCTTGTGTATGTATTTATTTGTTTGTATGTCTGTCTGTTGGTTTATGATTTGCATAAGTCAAAAGCTATTTGACCAAATCTCATGAAATTTGGTGAGATGATTGCCAACGATTTTGGAAGGGATTGGGTAAAAGGTCAAGGTCAATGTAATGAAAAGGTCAAAAACGTCTTTTTGCTATATTGTGGTCAATTTTCATCCGATTTGCATGAAGATCAATAGTTTTCTCGCTGACAAAAGTGGCAGTGGCAAGGGTATATACACTACCGAGTGCCTGTTTTAGTTCATTAATATTTTTGTACATGCTATAAAACGGCTGATATTTCCACATGGATCAAAAACCTTTACTATTATACTTAAGACAGTAAGAAAATATATCATCATATTTTGATCACCTAAGACCTAGTATCATATTAGTTTGATCATCACTTAGAGTTTGCATCTTACCTTAAACTTGAAAGCTATCACTACACTATTAGCTGAAACCTTTTCAAGGCATATATTGGCATTTTTTTTTTTACAGTATCACCTCCACTGAACAAATTGTATACATACATATCTCTTTTTGAACGTTGAACAACTTCCCGTTCACAGTAATTGCTGAAATAGTACTAACAATAACGTTTAATTAAAAGGTATGAAATTTCATAAGCTTTACTCTATTTTTACCTGGAACAAATCAATATGTGGATATTTTTGTCCTGACTGTGTAGGCTACCTTAAATGTAAAAAAAAAAAAGCCTTAACAAATCAACAGAGATCACGTGGGGTCAACGTCTAAAACTAATTATTATCTTCACCAAATCTGTGTTAAAGAATGACCTGTTAACATACAGTCACTAAGTAGCCAGTTATTAGGTTTTTCAGAATGACACTTCAAAATGAAACCATTGTTTTCTAGTCTTGAGTAGTATCGTAGCCTATGCACCATGGTCTTTTACTGTTAGAGTTCTCTTGCTTTAAGGTACATTTAGGCACATATTCTACCTGCTTTCTAGCCCTCATGAAATTTTAAGTGTTCTGGGCAGACTCAAAAAAAGAGCCGTGGATACCAGATGGTTTATCAATACGTCGCCTTATCCCTATTTGTTCCTTTATCTTCCTTCATGATATTAATTTTCAAAACTATTGTTCCTCTCCTCCCTTCGTTTACTTTTATTCTTATTTACGTTTTCACATTCTTCACTCAATCACTTCATCTAACGTCCTTTGCTCTGGCTTTTGGAAAGATGTCAGTCAAGCAGCTCTCTCTCTCTCTCTCTCTCTCTCTCTCTCTCTCTCTCTCTCTCTCTCTCTCTGGAGCTTGTCACTCCGGCGGTCTCCTCCTCACCTAAGTCTCGAATCTTTCAAGAGTTTCGAGGAAGTTGACACTAATGAAGACGAAAGATAATGTATCCCCGATCAAACTGACGGCAGAACTTCGAATATATTCTTCTTCTTCTTCTTCTTCTTCTTCTTCTTCTTCTTCTTCTTCCTGTCAACCCGTCTTTTTGTTTGCGAATTTGGTAGATTGGTGGCAAGATAAAATTGAGAAGAGTAAAACAAAAGGGCTAAAATCTATATTCCTTAGTATCTAATCATTCTGAAACATGAATTAAAATAGTCGATGCTAAGGTACAAATTATCTCAAAAACTCAATAGCTCACGTGAAGTTTCTTACAGAAAGTTTAAAGAATAGGAGACTTCATATCATATATCTATAACTACTATCTAGCGATTTTAGTTCATACATCTGTGTGAACACATTGAAACATTCAGTCTCCCTCGAGGCACAAATCTTTCAAAGATTTTCTTTAATTGAATTATTTGTCCTTTGGTACACATTCTGAAACAGGTATCCTCTGGTACACAGTTTGTAACAGGTTGACCTTTGGTACACATTCTGTAACATGATCATAATTGATAATGTTTCTTAAAAAGGCCTTTACTCTTAGATATCCTCGTGGGGATGCCTTAACGTGGTGAAAGTCTTTGTGCATCACCATGATCAGCAAAGATTTACCAGTCAAGGCCACCCATACTAGGTTGGTCTACTGTGAGCGTTCAGACTATAAATCTTCCACCATCACTAATCCTCAGTGGCCAGCGTGGTGATGAAAATGGCTAAACCCAGAAATGACTGAAGATATGTTAGAGGAATTTTCCTGCAGTGGACTAGAGACTGTAGCATGCACCTTCTAGCAATCTGTTAATTTAGTAACGACAATGATTGTGATATGGAAATGATAACAAATGATTCACAAGCTTGGATGGCTTTAGCCATGCAATCTTGTTGTGGTGCATATCAACCCCTTTTAAAGGTACAGTTAAGAAATTCTTCACGCTCTTTCTTCTGCATGATATTTTAGCCGTGATTTACAACTATAACTCACTTACTTTGACTCCAGCACTAGATTAGTGTGTTCTTAAGACTTTTACAATATCAAGTTCTATCTTTGCATGTCTTCTGGTTGGATTTCCTTTGTTTTTTGGTGATTATTAAGAGTTTGGTTTGGCTTAGAAAGACCTAAGACCTTTGGTTTGGCTAAAATAATTTATTCCATTAAGGCTAATTTCTCTTACTGTAGTCTCTGTTGCCTTATCTGCCAAAAAAAAAAAAAAAAAAAAAAAAAAAAAAGTATTATGGTAGAAAAAAAAAAAAAAAAAAAAACTTGAAACATCATTCCTTTGATATCATCGAGCCACTGAAGTAAACAGGTTAATCTATGATATAGCTATTTATCTGGATACAAACCAAAGTGCATAATATTTCGTTAACAAACTATGAGGTATTAACGTTAATATCAGCCTCCTCCTTAGGAAACTGAATCAAAGTACATTAAATTGCTATGACAAGACTAGCTTCTGGAGGCGTGAAACCGCTTACCTAAGCACCCCACAAGTCCCTTCTCCCCAAGTTACATTCCTATCTCTCTCAGAATCTAAAATTTCTTGCCAGTCACAAGCCAAATCTTTGGAAAAAATCTATTAAGAATCCACGCAACTGATGCAAATCCTGCTAACGAGCAAACAGATCCAGAACGCATAAGCTTCCGTCTTATCTCGTGTGGATGATAGGAAGTCATAATAAATATGTTGTATGGGCATAAGAGTCGTGGGTAGGATAATGTAAATATGAGAGCGCCAAAATCCTATTGAATTGTATGAATTATTCAGTTGAAATGGACTTGATCTTCGTAATGACGACCATAATGAAAATGATAATTAGCCAGAAGTAAATTCAAACTTACAGAGAATGTTTTTGTGTTGAACAAGTTGACGCGAGACTCTTCATGATTTATGTATGACGAATCTATTCTAACATTGCTACTGGTTTTAGGATGTTTTATATTTCATGTTCTGTTCTCATTACTCCTCATATAGTTTATTCATTTCCTAATTTCCTTTCCTCACTAGGCTATTTTTCTTTTTTGGGCCCCTTGGGCTTATAGAATCATGCTTTTCCAACTATGGTTGTGGCTTAGCTATTAATGATAATAATGATAATCTCAAGTAAATTAAACAGTGAAAAAATATTTTCTATTAGGCTACGAAGCCCCCACAACAGCTCGTCTCGAGTCACCGAAGCGAATAATCATATTCTCAAGCTAAGTTCCTTGGGGAAGTTGGTCTTCTAACCATGTGGTATAGGGAAGTCTCTCCCTCTCTCTCTCTCTCTCTCTCTCTCTCTCTCTCTCTCTCTCTCTCTCTCTGTTATCATGTAAGTTTAACGTTCCACCCTGACAACGATCTCTCTCTCTCTCTCTCTCTCTCTCTCTCTCTCTCTCTCTCTCTCTCTCTTGTTAGGAGATGTTACAGAGGCAGATATAATTGACTGATTGTTTGATGAAATAGTTGACGATGAGTAACAAAAATAACAACTTGATTAAGATTGATGGAACCAAGCAAGATGGAGATATGAATGAATTATACGAATTTAAACACTTCCATTTTATATAAGAACAATTAATCCAACTATGGAACATATCTTAAATTAATGTGAGTCGAAAGATATTTCTTTTCTTAAGGCTGGTAAAAGAAAATTCACGAGCTCTTTGACTAATTCAGAAACTTTTAACTTCAAACAAAGAGTAGTTATTAAAATCAGAGCTCACTCATTCTGGAGAAAAAATAAATTCTTCAAATGGCAAAATTCGTACTCAGAGAAATTTGGAACAGTTTTCTTTTCGGGAGAATCGTGACCCCAATTCTTTCAGGTAAATAATTGATTTGGCTTTCCCAATTAATTTAAACAACGACCGAAAAATCCTTTCATTCCTGTTTTAAAAAAAAAAAAAAATCTTATATATTAATCCCTTCGTAAAACATGAAGGCATATTGAAATAGTTTGAAATTATTTCCTATATAAAAAGATGTTTTATTTTTTTTTTCTTAACAGATGTCTCTAAGTGCAATATATTTCACGTCAAACATTTAAATCACCAAATGCAGAGTAGCATCGATCATCCGCTGCCTAAAACACTATATCATATATTCTCAGCTTGTGGTTTTGTTTTCTCTCGAATTCCTGCATTTTGGATAAAGCCGCACAATTCTGGGTTTCGAGAGACTTATTCATTATGGAAAGCGGTTAAGGTAAAACACTAAACCCCGATTTCTACCGCAACACGGTCGGTGATTCATAAGTAACGAAACAAATCCGAAAACAGAGAGGAAAAAGAATCTAAAATGGCTTCACTGTCACAGAGCGGTCTGACATCGTCGACAGAGGCATGGATCTCCGACAGTCTTTTCTGGACCGCGGCTTTAATGTTAGAGTTCCGTCTGTTCTTTTACATTCTTTCGTTTCATCATTATGATGCAGAGAAACCTAAACACCTTGTTATTACTAATGGCCCTTTCATTGAACGCAAATGCATCTATAATGTTCGACTTTGTACAAATAAAAGGTAAGTGATATTGCGCTGAGAGAATGATTGGCATGTTTTTTATTTTTTATTTTTAACTTTCGGAGTCTTTGTAATTCGTGAAAAACCCACATTTTGAAATAGAAACAAACACGAGAACATCAAACAACTTAAGGTTTCACTCATAACCTAACCTCAGAGCCAAATCCTTAACTACTGGCTGTAACCCCTAAGACAATATTATTCTTAGCTTACCGTAAAACGAAGTCTTTACCCGTTGCTTGCTTCCCAACCGCGTTCGCTCCTGTCAAGATAACAATAAATTGGAATATTGATTAAATCTGGGAAGTAGGATGATAGCATTGTATTTAAGATCATAATTAAAAACATTTTCTTAATAACGAAAATCAATTTGACAAGAAAAAATAAATATTACCGTTGTCACAAAAAACAACATTCTCCACAACCTTTTCTTCTTTTTTTATGATTTACAGTCAGATACGACCTGGATCCACGAATAACTTTTCCTTCCCTGTCTTCATGATATAAAGTTATACATAACATGGATCCATGATTAACTTTTCCTTCTCTTCGCTCATGTTTTACAGTCAGAGATTACTTAAATACTTTAATAACTTTTCCTTCTCTGCTTTCTTGCTTTACAGTCAGAGATGAACTGGATACCCGATTAACTTTTCTTTCTCTGCTCTCCTGTTTGACAGTCAAAGATGACCTGGATCCACGATTAAATTTTACTTCTCTGCTTTTATGCTTTACGGTCAGAGATGATCTGGATTCCGGATTAAATTTTCATTCTCTGCTCTCCTGTTTGACAGTCAGAGATGACCTGGATCCACGATTAAACTACCCTTTTCTACTTTCATGTTTTATAATCAGGTATGAACTGGGTCCCTGCTTTAATTATTTACAGTCACAGAGGAACTAGAAATACAATTAACGTTTCTTTATCTGCTCTCATGTGTTACAGTCATAGATGACATGGATCCACGATTAAATTATCCTTCTCTTCTCTCATGTTTTGCAGTCAGAGATGATCTTGATCCACTATCAACTTTTCCTTCTCTATTCGCATGATTTAAAATCAGAGATGACCTGGACCTATGATTAACTTTTCCATCTCTGTTTTCATGTTAAACAGTCAGAGATGACCTGGATTCTCTATTAAAATTTCCTTCTCTATTCTCATGATTTATGATCAAGGATGGCCTGGATCCATGACTGACTTTCCCTTTTCTGCTTTCATGTTAAACAGTCAAAGATGGCCTGGATCCTCTATTAACTTTTCATTCTTTATTTTCATGACTTACAATCGGAGATGACCGGGATCCATGATTAAGTTTTCCTTCTCTACTTTCATGATTTACAATCAGAGATGACATGGATCCATGATTAATTTTTCCTTCTCTGTTTTCATGTTAAACAGTCAGAGATGACCTGGATTCACTATTAACTTTTCTTCTCTATTCTCATGATTTATAATTAGAGATGGCCTGGATCCATGACTAACTTTTCCTTTTATGCTTTTATGTTAAACATCAAAGATGGCCTGAATCCTCTATTAACTTTTCCTTCTCTATTTTCATGATTTACAGTCGGAGATGACCTGGATCCATGATTAACATTTCCTTCTCTACTTTCATGACTTACAATCAGAGATGTCATGGATCCATGATTAACTTTTCGTTCTCTGCTTTAATGTTAAATAGTCAGAGATGACCTGGATCCTCTGTTAACTTTTCCTTCTCTATTCTCATGATTTATAATCAGAGATGGCCTGGATCTATGACTACCGTTTCCTTTTCTGCTTTCATGTTAAACATCAAAGATGGCCTGGATCCTCCATTAACTTTTCCTTCTCTATTCTCATGATTTACAGTCGGAGATGACCTGGATCCATGATTAACTTTTCTTTCTCTATTCCCATGATTTACAATCAGAAATGACATGGATCCATGATTAACTTTTCCTTCTCTGCTTTCATGTTAAACAGTCAGAGAGGACCTGGATCCTCTATTAAATTTTCCTTCTCTATTCTCATGATTTATAGTAGGTGATGACCTGGATCCTCTATTAAATTTTCCTTCTCTATTCTCATAATTTACAGTTGGAGATGACCTAGATCCATAATTAACTTTTCCTTCTCTACTCTCATGATTTACAATCAGAAATGGCCTGGATCCATGGCAAACTTTTTTTTCTCTGCTTTCATGTTAAACAGTCAGAGATGACCTGGATCCACTAATAACTTTTCCTTCTCTATTCTCAAGATTTACAATCAGAGATGACCTGGATCCATGACTAACTTTTCGTTTTCTGATTTCATGTTAAACAGTCAAAGATGACCTGGATTCACGATTAACTTTTCATTCTCTGTTGTCATGATTTAAAGTTACAGAAGACCTAGATCCATGATTAAGTTTTCCTTCTCTACTCTCGTTATTTATAGTCATAGATAAAACTGGATCCATGACTAACATTTCCTTCTCTGCTTTCATGATTTACAGTCAGATACGAATTGGATCCACGAATCACTTTTCCTTCTCTGTTTTCATGATTTCAGTCACATATAACCTGAATCAGTGACTAACTTTTCCTTCTCTGTTTTCATGATTTACAGTCACATATAACCTGGATCAGTGACTAACTTTTCCGTCTCTGTTTTCATGATTTACAGTCAGACATAAACTGGATACACGATTAACTGGATCCACTATTAATTTTTCCTAATATGCTCTTCTGTTTTACAATAAGAGATGACTTGGATCAATGAATAACTTTCCCTTCTCTGTTTTCATGCTTTACAGTCAGAGATGAACTAGATCTACGATTAGCTTTTCCTCCTCTGGGTTCACGTTTTATAATCAGATAAAACCTGGGTCTACGATTAAATTTTTCTCCTCTGCTTCAATGATTTATAGTCAGTGATTAAAATTAAAGGGATCCACATTTCACTTTTCTTTCTCTTCTCTAATATTTTACAGTCATAGATGACCTGGATCCACAATTAATTATAATTATTTTCTCTCCCGCTTTGCAGTCAGAGATAACTCGGATCCATGATTAACTTTTCCATCTGTGCTTTCATGTTAAACAGTCAGAGATGGCCTGGATCCACGATTAAGTTTTCCTTCACTTCTCTCATGTTTTACAGTCATAGATGACCTGGATCCACAATTAATTATAATTATTTTCTCTCCCGCTTTGCAGTCAAAGATAACTCGGATCCATGATTAACTTTTCCATCTGTGCTTTCATGTTAAACAGTCAGAGATGGCCTGGATCCACGATTAAGTTTTCCTTCACTTCTCTCATGTTTTACAGTCATAGATGACCTGGATATACGATTAATTTTTCCTTCTCTAGTCTCATAATTTACAGAGATAAACTAGATCCATATCAACTTTTCATTCTCTGCTCTCATGTTTTAGAGTCATAGATGACTTGGATCTATGATTAAATTTTAACTTTTTATACTGTGCTTTCATGTGTTAAAGCCAGAAATAACCTTGATCCACGATTAACTTTTCCTTCTCTGCTATCATGTTAAAAAGTCAGAGATGACCTGGACTCAATATACACTTTTAGTTCACTTCTTCGTGTTTTATAGTCATAGATGACCTGGATCCACGATTAATTTTTCTCTCTCTTCTCTCATGTATTACAGTCAGTGATGACCTGGATCCATAATCAAAATATCCTTCTCTACTTTCATGTTTTAAAATTAGATATTAACCTGTTCACAAATATTTTATCCCTCTCGGCTTTAATGATTTACAGTCAGAGATGAAATGCATTCAAAATTAACTTTTCTTTCATTGCTCTCATGTTTTCAGTCATAAATTACCTGAATCCACAATTAACTTATCCATCTCTTCTGTCATTTTTTGCAGTCAGAGATGACCTGGATCAGCAATTAACTTTTCCTTTTCTACTCTCATGATTTACAATCAGAGATGTCCTGGATACATGATCAATTTATTCTTCTCTGCTTTCATGTTAAACAGTCATAGATGACCGGGACCAAGATTAACTTTTGCTTCTCTACTTTCATGATTTACAATCTGAGATGAACTGGACCCATTATTAACTTTTCCTTCTCTGTTTCCATGATTAACTTTTAATTCTCTGCTCGCGTGTTTCACAGTAATAGATAACTTCAATCGATAGGTAACTTTCCCTTCTCTGCTTTCATGTTAAACAATCAGAGATTACCTGGATCAATGATAACCTTTTCGTTCTCTTTTTTTTATGTTTTATAGTTAGAGCTGACTTTGATCTCCGATTAACTATTCATTCTCTGTTTTCATGCTTCAAAGTCAGAGATGACCTGGATCCACGATTAAATTTTCCTTTTCTACTTTCATGTTTTATAATAGAAGATTAACTGGGTCGACGATTGAATTTTCCTGGTTTCTTTTAACGATTTACATTCAGAGATGAACTGTATTTTTTCTTTATCTGCTTTAATTTTTTATAGTCATGGATGATATGGATCCACGATTAACTTTTCCTTCTCAGTTTTCATGATTTACTGGCAGAGATGACCTGGATCTATGAATCACCTTTCCTTCTCTGCTTTCATGTGTTATAGTCTTAGATTATATGGATCCACGGTTAACTTTTTCCTCTCTTTTCTCATGTTTTACAGTCACGGATGACCTGGATCTATGATTAACTTTTCCTTCTCTACTCTCATGATTTAAAGTCAGAGATGAACTGGATCCATGGTTAACTTTGCCTTCTCTTCTTTCATATTAAAAAGTCAGTGATGATCTGGATCCACTATTAACTTTTCATTCACTGCTCTCACGTTTTATAGTCGGACATAACCTGGATCCACGATTAAATTTTTTCTTCTTTGTTTTCATGTTAACAGGAATCGACAGTTAACCTTTGAATCTCTGCTTTCATGGTGTTTACCCAGAGATAACCTTGATCCACGATTAACTCTTCCTTCACTGCTTCCAAATTTTACAGTCAGAGATGACATGATTAATTCTTAGTTCTCTGCCCTCATATTTTACAGTCATAGATGACCTGGATCCACGATTAATTTTTCCTTCTCTACTCTCATGATTTACAGTCAGGGATAACCTGTTTCTATGATTAACTCTTCCCTCTCTGCTCTCATGTTAAACAGTCAGAGAGGAACTGGATCCAGGATTAACATTTCCTTTTCTGCTTCCATCTTAAGCAGTCAGACATAACCTGTGTCCACGATCAACTTTCCCTTTTTTGCTTTCATGTTTTACAGTCATAGATAACAGAAACCGATGGTTAACTTTTCATTCTCTGCATAAATGTTTTATAGCAACAATTAATTTTTCCTTCTCTGATTTCATGTTTTAAAGTCAGAGATGACCTGGATCTACGATTAACTTTTCCTTTTCTACTTTCATGATTAAAAGTCTGAGATGAACTGGACTTATGATAAACTTCCCTTCTCTGCTTTCATGTTAAACAGTCAAAGATTTCCTAGATCCATTGTTAACTTTTCTTTCGCTGCTCATGTTTTACAGTCGGACATAACTTGGATCACGATTAATTCTTCCTTCTCTGCTTTTATGTTTCACAATTCCTTCTCTACTTTCATGTTTCACAATCAGATATGACCTGGATACACAATTAACTTTTCCTTTTCTGCTCTAATGTTTCACAGTTTAAGATGACCTGGATCCATAATTAACTTTTCCTTTTCTGCTCTAATGTTTCACAGTTTAAGATGACCTGGATCCATAATTAACTTTTCCTTCTCTGTCCTTATGTTCCGCAGATAGAGATGATCTGGATCCTCGATCAACTTTTCCTTCACTACTTTCTTATTTTACAGTCAGAGATAACATACATCCACGAACAACTTTCTCTTCTCTGCTCTCATGTTTTATAGTCAGAGATGACCTGGATCCACGAATAATTTTCCCTTCTCTGCTTGCATTTTTACTGTCAGAGATGACCAGGATCCTCGAATAAATTTTCCTGCACTGGTATTATCACAGTCAGAGATGACCTTCAAAGATCACCTGGATTAACGATTGACTTTTCTTTCTCTGCTTTTTTGTTTCACATTCAGAGATTACCTTGATCTATGATTAGCTTTTCATTCTCTGCTCTCATGTTTTACAGTTAGAGATTATATAGATCCACGAATATCTATCCCTTTTTTACTTTTATATTTTAAACTCAGATCCACGATCAACTTTTTCCGCTGTAGTCTGATGATTTACCGTCAGAGATGACGTGGATCCATGATTAACTTTTCCCTCTCTGCTTCTATGTTTTACAGTTAGAAATTATCTGGGTTCACGATTAAATTTTCCTTCTCTGCTTTCATTTTTTACAGTTAGAGATGACCCGAATCCAAGATCCAATTTTCATTCACTCCTCTCGTGTTTTACTTTCAGATATGACCTGGATCCACGATTAATTTTCCTTCTCTGTTTTTGGGTTATATAGTTAGAAATGACCTAGATCCACGATTGACCTTTCCTTCTCTTCTTTCATAATTTATAGTCAGAGATGACCAGGATCCATAATTAACTTTTCCGTCACGGCTCTCATGTTTTACAGTTAGAGATGACCTTTATCCACGTTTAAGTTTTTCTTCTCTGCCCTCATGTTTTACAGTTATACTTGACCATTATCCACGATTAACTTTTCCTTTTCTGTTCTCGTGTTTTACTGGCAGAGATGACCTGGGTACACGATTAACTTTTCCTTCTCTGCTTTCACCTTTTACAGTCAGAGATGAATTGGATCCACCAATCAACCATGTCCTATTGATCTTAGATAGATTCTTTGAAGGAATCTACAACAACGTTATCCTTCACGACAACTCGCCAACAGCCTTGAAATTCCTGCTCGGATTGACATCCAGTCGTGTCACACGACCTTCCCAAATAGGGTTAATGACCCATTATTTGGAAAGTAATTCTTCCCTGATCTTCGGCCGTGAACACAATCGTCATGCAGGTTTAGTAATTATCGTCTTTGAAGATATGAGAACCCCGGAGAACTTCTTAACAGGCCGTGGTAGTTCGTGGGTCAGAGGGTCAATGCTTTTCGTTAATCTTAACGTCGAAGTACAGGCGAGGTATGACAATTACAAGTGTGATGTTTATAAAAATTACTCCAAATACATTGGGAATCAAGTAATAGACAATTTTCCAATTAGCTAATTTCCTTTTGTGATATAGTAATATGCCGTAAAATATCATGATATTGGATTTTTATAAAAGTAAATTCTTGAATACTATATATTCTTTAAAAACAGAATCCTATTTGTACATGATAGCTTATAAAATGTTAAAAAATTTTATAATGTTAAAAAAAACATTAATTGCAATTTTCTTTACCTAAAAAATAATTTACACAAACGTTTTGGGTGGAGTGCTATTGCTGGACGGTGACACACACGTACTGTTTCCTTATTCCATTTACTCATTTGGATATTTTTCTTGTTGTAATACTTGGGCATAAGTTACAGAATCCTGCTTTACCTATTAGAGTTGTGATGATTAGAGCAACTAATCAAGATATTGGTCAAGATAAAAGTCAACACCAGCAACGCATCAACCCAAAACCAAAGGGTTGAATCCTAACTAAGATAGATGCATTTACTTATTTCCACCGAGTGTATATTATTTTCAAGGCAAAGAGTAAATTTGTTGCAAGCGGGTTGTGTTTTAATAAGCATTTAGTTATATACACGCTCTTTGTTTCTGAAAAACAGATCACTCCTTGTGCTGGCTTCGAATGTGGAAAAAGTATCCCTCTTAGAAGGCTCCGTTGATAAGCAAGGAAGATTATTCTACACTTTCAAGTCCTATTTCCCTTTCAGTCAACAATTTCCAAAATATGTAAGACTCAGCCTATAAGCTGGACTAACTCTCTGTTGAAGTTCTATATTGTAAAAGAATGTTTATATTATGATAGTTTCAAACTAACTTCAAACAACGCAATTAAGTTTTGCATATCCTGTATTTTAATCGCAATTTGGACTGCATTTATATAGTTACGTCAAAAGACAGTTAAGATTATAAAGTCTCTTTTATTGATATTCAAAGAATCAATTCTCTGAATAACCTTTATGTAGTCTGGAAAAGACTTTCTATAGCAACACTGTTCTATGAATGCTCATTAGATGCTTTTGATTACAACTAGACAGTTGAATCTGCCCGTCCCCTGACAAGAAATCAAATCTTCCCAGAAAGATTTCCAAATTTTGCTGGACTTGAATTGCATTTGGCCAGTTGGGTCGACGACTTCCCAATTTTGTTCTACGCTGATGGGGACAGTAAGTGTCTGTGTTTGCGTATGTGTGTGTGTGTGTGAGAGAGAGAGAGAGAGAGAGAGAGAGAGAGAGAGAGAGAGAGAGAGAGAGAGATTAGGGTAAAGTTCTCAAGGGTAAAGATGAGCATAGATCAAGCGACTTCAGAAGTTAAAACTTGCAGCGAATGTTTTCATGTTGAATATGGTGACATAAGTCTCTCATCATTGTTTATATATGATAAATCTATTTAATCTTGTTGATACTAAAATATTCCATATTCTTTATTCATTACATTTATTATAGTTTATATTTTTCCTTATTCCCTTTCCCCAGTGGGCTTTTTTTTAAGAGTTGGGGCCCATGGGCTTACACTATATCATTCTGCTTTCCCAACTCGGGTTGTAGCCTACCTAGCAATATTAATAATGATATCACTAAGTATTGCTGAAACTATGAAGTCTTATAATTTCTAAAGCCATTGAGATGAATGATAAGTAGCGTGTTACCAGGGGAAATATGAAAAAAGTGTTATCATCATCGTGTTGTTATTACAGACACATCAGTCATAGGACTAGCCATTAACCTACTGGAGGAGATCAAGTTGAAACTGAACTTCAGCTATAGTGTGCAAGATCTGCCACCAGATGGCATGTGGGGCGACCTCATCAACGGCTCTTGGGTAGGAATGGCTGGACAGTTAGTGAGGAAAGAAAAGGACATTGTTGCAAATTCCTTCGCCGTTCTTCATGAGCGATATTTAGCCATGGATTTCACAGTCCCAATATTTTATGACTCTTACAGCGCTGTGCTTATGGTAATTTAATTTTTGTTGTTTTTATTCACCTTTTTGACAGTTGAATTAATAAAATTCTTGTGATTTATTAAAATGACTTCATGCAAGAGTGTTATATATTGAATGTTTATAGAATTATAATTTTTCAGATCGACTTGTGTATTGGAAATAATTTTTTCTAGAAAATATTAACCTACATATATTTTTCTCCGAAGCTGTCTCCGTTTTAAACATTCACGTTTTCAAATGATATATTGAAGAAAGCATTGATAAATTTCTTAAATTTCCTAAAATGAGAATATTCGACTTTTTGTAAAATTACTTTCGTTTATTGAGTTACATAACAAATCTTCACATGATAAACACTAAATAAATAACTGGCAAACGTCATAACTATAAAGTTAGCCCACCGAATTAAACTTATAATAATTACAATCATGATATTGAACAAATATATAGCCTATTTGTGATAATACGTATGAGAGTAAATTAAAAAAAAAAAAATAAACCAAGGAACCTTTGTAATTCGTTGGAACAGACCAGGTGTAAAATTTCAAATATTATGACTGAAAAGCTACACTTTTAAACTATCAAAGACACCACTTAACTCAAGGTTCCCCCACCGAACCTAACCTTGGAGCCGTACATTTACCTACTAACCTATCGGCTGCGACCTGCCTTAACCTGCTGTTTCCTTAGCTTACCTTGGACTAGGTCTCAACTCTTGGCTAGGTAACACTAAATCATAATATTTTGTAAATCATGAAATTGGCTTCTTATTATTGTATTCCAAACCAAAATAAACAACAACTTCCCCATAAAGAAAATCGATTTGTCAAACAATGAAAAAAAATATATGCCTGTTCCAATGAACTGTATTCACCCTAAAATTATTATTTTTTTTTCTTTTTTTTTTTTTTATGAAAAGCTTCCCCCTCCGCCGCCTCGCTATCTAGGAGTCGTTTACCCCTTCAGCAACTGGGTGTGGTTCGCTGTCGTCCTCTCGCTGGTCTTGGTAACCTTCATTTTCCTGACCTTTCAAAAGACTCAATTTTACCTGTATGATAATAGTGGTAAGTTCATTTCTCTCTCTCTCTCTCTCTCTCTCTCTCTCTCTCTCTCTCTCTCTCTCTCTCTCTCTATATATATATATATATATATATATATATATATATATATATATATATATATATATATATATATATATATATATATATATATATATATATATAGGTGTGTGTGTGTTTTAATAAAAAAGAATCCGTTAGGATACTTAATAATGCAAAATTACAAAATACGCATAGCTTTCGAGTTTTTGATGAATATCATTGTTCAATCATAATGAGTATATTAAATCATTAATGACTATTTGACTAATAGGCTTAATTCTATGATAGATAATTACACCGAAGCTTTTGATAACCTACGGGTGTTAAAACTAATTTATTTATATAATGACCTAAATTCACTAATGACCCAATATTTCTCTCCCCAAAGCTAAAGACTTAGTATGGCTGTTCCTATGGCTGGGGCGTGGACTTCTGCGGCAGTCAGTGCCTGGAGAGCCCAAGTCTAGTGTCCTTCGCATGGTCTTAGGATTTTGGTGGCTATGCACCCTAGTACTTTCAAGTTCGTACTTCGGTAATCTCATCGCTTACATCACTATTCCAGATGAACCGCAAAGAATCCGGACGTTGGAGGAACTGGCTAAATCGAATCACAAGTAAGCTCAGCACTTTCTTTGCAAATATATTACTACTATTACTACTACTACTACTACTACTACTACAGGCTAAGCTACATCCTTAGTTGGAAAAGCAGGATGCTATAAACCAAAGGACTTCAACAGGGAAAAATAACCCAGTGAGGAAAGGAATAAAGAAGCAATTAAACTACAAGAGAAGTAATGAACAATCGATCTAAAATATTTCAAGAGCAGTAAAAACATTAGAATAGATCTTTCATATATAAACTATAGAGAGAACCTTTTTATCAACCTGTTCAACATGGAAATTTTCTGTTCACAAACCTACCAACCTTTATGCAAGAAAATTAATCATTATGTCAGTCAATGAAGCACCTGCCTATCAAAATGAGGTAGTTATTTTCTTAGAATTTGATTTGCTAGTATCATTTAACTCAGAAAATAACTTGCATATCAAATATCAGTACACTATGTCAGTTGATAACATTATTATCATTATTATTACTATTATTATTATTATTATTATTATTATTATTATTATTTTTATTATTATCATTATCATTATTATTATTACAAGCTAAGCTATAACCATAGTTGGAAAAGCAGGATGCTATTTGCCCAAGGGCTCCAACAAGGAAAAATAGCCCAGTGAGGAAAGGAAATGAGGAAATATATAAACTGCAAGAGAATCAATGACCAATCTAAATAAAATATCTTAAGATGAGCAACAATATGATCTTTCATATATAAACTATAAAAAGTTATAAAAACAAGAGGAAGAGAAACAAGACAGAATAGCAAGCCCGAGTGTAGCCTCAAGCAAATAAGGTAGCAATTTCCTTGAAAATTATACATTTTCATTGATGTACAAGTCAGGTCGACTAAATTAACTATAAGAAAAATGTGCCACCACCATGTCAGTAACCAATATAAATCTACCAACTTATCACCAGTAAACCAGCTATTTACTGGAAACTTGATATTCTACCAATATCCCAACGGAGAATCTTCATAACAAGAACTTAACAATGTCTCAGGTCCAGTCACCGCTCAATTTTCATCGTCAGTAAAGGCGCTATTTATCCTTAACATTACACAAATGACATAAAACAGCAATTAAAGATAGCGAAATGCTTTCACATAACAGCAAAACAATATGCCTTTGAAATTCTCTTCAAAAGCAAGAAAAATCTTTCAAAAGAAATTACAAACCAAATTGTCAGTCCTTTCATGATAGTTTGTATTTAACTTCTGTACTAAATTGATGATGAGAGGAGACTGATAACCTCCATCAATATATTATCGGTCCTAGTATAGCTTACGTCCTACCATATCCAAATATTATTGTTATCAAAATCTTTATCAAAACTATCATCATTATGAAAATTATTAAAATCCTTATCATAATGCTTTTAAAGAGTATATATGCATCCTACCATCATATGTAAACGTTGCTTGTATCCAACTAAATTTCAAGTCAGATAAAATTGAGGGACGTGATAGAGATTACAGGTAATCATAAAACTTTAATAGTGACTCACACGGATGGTGTACACAGCACACCCCTGTACCGCTTACCAGAACAGAGAAGCATTGACATAAAGTTTTTTCATGAGCGAAGCTAGCAAAGAATATTTGTGGGATGTGATATAGATTATAGGTAAATATACTTAAATTCTAACTAGTAATGGATTTAGATCGTTCAAACCTGAGTCAACTAATTGAGTAATTTAATAGCCGTTCATACTTGCTAGTCTGTAATTAGTGGATCAGATACAAGCTACATAAGCTTGTAACTTGGTAAGAACAGAAAGTTTTGGTATGCTGCAAGCTATACTAGCACCACATTTTGTAAATACTGTCCATAATCACAAATTGCACTTAAATTGGTAACATTGCAATATTTTTTTTATATAATTATTACTTGCTAAAGAAATGTCCTTGTAAATCAGCCCATTTCACGGAAAATATTATTAGTAACAATATATCAATAAAAAAAATTTGGTCCCTCTTTTCACTAGCACAAACAGATACTTCCACTAGTTGAAAGCTGTAGTTAAGTATGTATGTTTGCAGAACCCTGTCCGAACTAATTAGAGCTTAAATTATCCAGACTCTTCATGTTAGATTATGGTGCCCCGCTGCCGAATTATCTAGCTACTTCCGTGGACCCAGTTTTGAGCCTCTTAGGACAGAAATTAACTCTGGCTCCATCCTACGAAGAAATCGAGGAAGAAGTTTTGGAAAAGAAAGGTGTCATCCTAGAGGGAACGAATTATATGGCCTATGAGATCGCTGGGTGGCGAGGGAGGGATCTCTACTACGTAGGAGAGGTTCTGTACCCATCGTTCTATGCCTGGGCTTTCCAGAAGGATACTCCATGGATCCATCGATTTGATAAGTATGCTGCGTTATTAGTAACTGCATTTATAGTACAGTTTACCCTTTCTGTGTGGGGATACCTTAACGTGTGGAAAAGGTTTTTGTATCACTATGATCAGCAAAGCTGTACTATACTGCACCTGTACTCTGTCAAATTTACGGAGAAGGTTGAAGTGTACTCTTAGATTCAACAGTCATGTTTTGTACTATTTTTTTCTTAGAAGGAGCCTAGTAAACACTTTCAATGGAAGAGTCTGGGAGGGGAAGGAGATTACCCCTTCACCGGGTAGTCCGACACTGAGGAAATAAGGAAGTAATTTGTATTCTAGTGGTTATGGAGAGAGAGATTAAATGAAGGTTCCTGATACATCTTGTAAAATATTGTATCATTACCAAAAACTGAACCAAACCACTAATGTTCAAGGAAATATTGATAACCTAGTTCATTATTAGTTGATTTGCTGTATCATTATCAGTAGCAGTAGATTAAAGTAGCTGTTGTTGGAAAATTGATTAGTGACGAAAATTAAGTATTAACTGTGCATATTAGATAATCAGTAATGGATACAATAAATACTGATGACGGCTTAGCCCTTTGAATGAAATAAGAGTTTAGTTAATTGAGGGGAAAATAAAGTTTTATTGCCGTAAATGAGACGAATAATAATAATAATAATAATAATAATAATAATAATAATAATAATAATAATAATAATAATAATAATAATAATAATAATAATAATAATAATAATAGTCTTTTACATTCTAGCAAAACCTTTGAAAAAATATTCTTTATTGATAGATGATAAAAAAAATCGTATTCTTAGAACGACATAATTTTCATGATAGTAGGTTATACTAATTTTCCGAAAATGTATTCTCTAATTTGCCAAACATAATAAGAGTGCAGATGGCATAAGCACAGCATGATTCTCTATACTAATACCATGCCTGTAAGTTATCAATGATTATATAATAATTAGCAGCTTTATCTTATAAAAATTACCTTGCTTGAAATTGAAGCGAACTTATCAATTTCATGCACAACGTTCTTATAATCTTGATTTAAATAGACTTACGTCGCCACGATAAATTTCCTATTTGTGTTCCTTTTATTCATTTCTCTATTAAACATCCTCGGTATTTTTAAAATGAATGGCTTTCAAAGCAAGTGCTCGTCTTTGATCGTCAATTTTAGTTCCTATTTATTCACTATCCCTCTAGTAAAGAAACGTCTCCTGAGCGGCAGCATGAAACCCCTTCACTTGACCATTCAACATGAAACCATTCGTGATTCGTGTGAAGCCGAGTTAAGATATTCATCCCCTGAATTCATAATCAAGGCATATTCAGCACTTTATTCCACTCAGATTTTTTATACTATTTCTATCACATTCTTTTATAATTATCTCGGTTAACGAAAATATCTTGGTTGATTTTAAAGCAAACGGTCAAATTATCCAGAGCACTTTCGTAATGAGCATATTAACTGGAAAACTTGTGATATTGGAGGACTATAGAACTTAATGATTTACAATAACTAACTAATATAACTTCGAGTCGGCAAATGTTAGTATAAGGATCCATTTTAGCAAATCCTCCGAACAATCAAAAGAAAACGACTCGCTAATTACAGCTATTTTTTTTTCTTTTTTAATCGCTTATTACTGGATCAGTATTCAAGCAAAATACTGTGTGATAACTATCTCCAATTTTCCCATAGCGTCCCGGTAATTATCATGCAAATTGAACCTCTTCCAATAAAGATTGAAATAGCAACGCAGCAAAGATTTTGCTGTATGTATTTAAAATTTTAGTTTAAATGTCAATGCTAACCGTTCTTGGACATGAATACAGGAGATGAGACAGCAAAGCTCACCGAAAAAGGAACGCAAAATAAAAAAAGATATGAATAAGGCCAAGTGGCTTACCATCTCAAGACAGAGATTAGATTCCACATCTGGAATCTGAATGACTTGGGAAATATTTTACAGAAAAGTTGTGGAGGATTAATTTTTGATTTTTGCCAAATCCTGTGAGAGAGAGAGAGAGAGAGAGAGAGAGAGAGAGAGAGAGAGAGAGAGAGAGAGAGAGAGAGAGAGAGAGAGAGAGGTTGGTGGTGAGAAAGACTGTTGGTACAAATGAGATTGTTTGTTTATGTTTTTAGTTACGTTACGACAGTGGTGAATGTTTCGGAGCGAATGCTTTTTTGATTTGACTGCAGCTTAAGGCAGTTGTGTGAACTCTGGATTTACTTCATTATTATTACCAACGTGGAGGTGTTTATTTATTTAAAAAGTAAGTACAGTTTTGTTTATATTTGCTAGTCGTGATTG
>NC_090735.1:73384781-73399781 GCF_036898095.1 Palaemon carinicauda | reverse complement strand
CTGCAGTGGCTAGCTGGTGTTGAAAATGGCAATGCCTGAAGCCTTTGTCCTGCAGTGGAATAGGAACGGGTGCATTTGGTTTTATAAGAATGTTTACATAAACTAAAACAGGAAACTCGTCAATAAGGAAAATCTGTATCAACCTTGCTAGGATTACCCTCTCAGCTAATTAAACATTTCCTCTGATTACATATGTTTCAAACAATTCATACAAGTGCTGCCGTAATTTACGAAATCCTTCAACTAATAAAGAATGAAAAGCATAAAAAAGACAGACAAACATTAAGAATTGTATAATTAGTTTCCACACAAACTATAAAAAATTAATATTTTCTATATATATCTTTTTAGATACTTAGTTATGATGATCGAACGTGGTCTAGTTTCGAAGTGGCGTAAGGATCTTGTGGCTGAATTCCGGCGTTCTCGTGGGCTACCTTCTGGAAGAACAGTTACAAGCAAGGAAGAAACCAAAAAAAGACCTCTGTCATTAACAGATCTACAGACAGCCTTCTTAGTTCTCGGATTAGGTTACATTCTTGCTACTTCCATTTTCTTTCTGCGAATGATTCCAAGACAACTGAAGAGACTCATGTTAGCCTACTCAACATAAAAACATTCGATGTAAGTTTGAACTTTTCCAGATGATACCCAGACAACTAAAAACAGACTCACGTTAGCCTACAACATTTCCCCTAAGTTTAAACTTCTGCAGATGATACCCAAACAAATGAAGATAGACTCATGTTCGTCCAATCATAACAACATTTGATGTACATTTAAAATTCGGCATATGAGACCTAGACAACTGAAGACGAAATCGTGTTAGCCTACTTAACATAAAAACATTCGTTGCTAGTTTGGAATTCTGCAGACGATACCCAGACAACTGAAGACAGGCTCATGATACCCGATTCAACATAAAACATTCGCTGCGGATGATACTGAGGCAACTGTAAAAAGACTCATGTTAGTCTATTCAACATAAGAATATTGTATACAAGTACAAACTTCTTAAGATGATACCAAAACAACTGAAGACAGACTCATGTTAGATTACGCAACATAAAAACATTCGATACAAGTTTCAGTTTCTGCAGATGGTATCCAGACAACTAAAGCCCGACTCATGCTAACCTATTCAACATAAAAGCATTCGATGCGAGTTTGAATTTTTGCAGATGATACCTAGACAAAAGAAGACAGACTCCTGTTAGCCTACTCAATATAAAATCCTTCGATGTAAGCTTGAACTTCTGCAGATGATACCTAGACAAAAGAAGACAGGCCCATATTAGCCTACTCAACATAAAAAAATTCTGTGCAAGTTTGAACTTCTGCGTATGCCCAGACACCTGGAAACAGACTCATGTTAGCCTACTCAACATAACAACATTTGATGTTAGTTTAAACTTCTGCAGATGATACCCCGACAACTGAAGACAGACTCATGTTAGCCTACTTAACATAACAACATTTGATGTAAGTTTAAACTTCTGCAGATGATACCCAGACAACGACTCGTGTTATCCTGTTCAACGTGAAAACATTTGATGCAAGTTTGAACTTCTGCAAATGAAAAAAAAAAGACAACTAAACACAGACTCAGGCTAGCCTACTCAACATAACAACATTTGATTTATAATTAAACTTCTGCAGAAGACAGACTCATGTTAGCCTGTTCACCATAGAAACATTGGATGTAATTTTGAATTTCTGGAGATGATACTCGGATAACTGAAGTCACTCTGATGCAAATTTGGTCTTCTGCAGATGATAACAAGACAGCTAAACACAGACATTATTTAGCCTACTCAGCATAAAAATATTCGATGCCACTTTGAACTTCTGTAGATGATACACAGACAACTCAATACAGACTCATGGTAGCCTATTCCACCTAAACATATTCGATGGAAGTTTCAACTTTTGGAAATGATGCAAAGAGAAATGAAGACACTCATGTTAGCATGTTCAACATAAAAACATTTGATGCAAGTTTGAATTTTTGCAGATGATACCTAGACAACTGAAGTCAGACTCATGTTAACCTATTCAACACAAAATCATTCGATGTAAGTTAGAATTTTTGCAGATGGTACCGAGACAATTGAAAACAGACTTATGTTAGCCTTCTCAACATGAAAACCTTCGATGCAAGTTTGAATATCTGCAGATGATACACAGACAACTGAAGACACTCCTGTTAGACTACTTAACATAACAACATTTGATGCAAGTTTGAACTTTTGCAGATGATACCCAGACTCAACATAACAACATTTGATATAAGTTTAAACTTCTACAGATGATACCCAGACAGAAAAAAACAGACTCATGTTATCCTGTTTAGCATGAAAACATTTGATGCAAGTTTGAACGTCTGCAGATGAAACCCAGACAACTAAAGACAGGTTCATGTTAGCCTCCTCAACATAATATTTAATATAAGTTTCAACTTCTGCAGAGGATACCCAGACAAATGAAGACAGACTCATATTAGCCTGTTCAAAATGAAAATATTCGATGCAAGTTTTACATTCTGCAGATGATACCCAGCCAACTGAAGACAGACTACTGTTATCCTACTCAACATAAAAATATTCGATGCTAGCTTGGACTTCTGCAGATGATACCCACACAACTAAAGACAGACTCTTCTTAGCCTATTCAACATGAAAATATTCGATGCAAGTTTGAAATTCTAAAGATGATACCAGCCAATAAAGACAAACTAATGTTATCCTACTCAACATAAAAATATTCAATGCAAGTTGGAATTTCTACAGATGACACCTAGACAAATGAAGGCAGGCGCATGTTAGCCTGTTCAACATAAAAACATTCGATGCAAGTTTGGAGTTCTGCAGATGAAACCGAGACAACAGAAGTCAGACTCATGTTAGCTAACTCAACATAAAAACATTCGATGCATGTTTAAATTTCTGCAGATACCCAGACAACTGAAGTCAGGCTCATTTTAGCCTATTCAACATAAAAATATTAGATGCGAGTGTGAAATTTTGCAGATGATACCTAGACAAATGAAGAATGAATCATGTTAGCCTACTCAACATAAAACCCTTCGATACAAGTTTGAACTTCTGCAGATGATACACACACACCTGAAGACACTCATATTAACCTACTCAACATAAAAACATTCAATGTAATTTTTAACTTATGCATATGATACCCACACAACTGTAGACAGACTCATGTTAGCCTACTAAACATATAAACAGTCGATGCAAGTTGGTATTTCGGCAGATCATACCAAGACAATTAAGACACACATGTTAGCCTACTCAACATAAAAACATTCGTTGTAAGTTAGAACTTCTGCAGATCATACCCAGATAACTGAAGAGAGACTCATGTTAGCCTATTCAACATAACAACATTTGATGTAAATTTAGACTTCTACAGATGATATCCAGACATATGAGAACAGACTCATGCTATCCTGTTCAACATGAAAACATTTGATGTAAGTTTGACCTGCTGAAGATGAAACCCAGACAACTAAAAGCAGACTCATGTTAGCCTGTTCAACATAAAAATATTCGATGCAAGTTTGAACTTCTGCAGATGATATCCAGACAAATGAAGAAACACGTTTGTTAGCCTGTTGAACATTAATACTTTCGATGGATGCAAGTTTGAGTTTCTGCAGATGATACCCAGATAACTGAAATCAGGCTCATTTTAGCCTTTCCAACATATAAACATTCGTTGTGAGTTTGAATTTTTGCAGATATTACCTAGACAATTAGAGACAGTCTCGTTTTAGCCTACTCCACATAAAACCCTACAATGTAAGTTTGGACTTCTGCAGATGATACCCAGGCAGCTGTAGACTGACTCATGTTAGCTTACTCCACATAAAACCCTTCAATGCAAGTTTGAACTTCTGCAGATGATATCCAGAGAGCTATAAACTGACTCATGTTAGCCTACTCAACATAAAAACATTTGGTGCAACTTTGAACTTCTGCAGATGATACCCAGACAACTGAAGACACACTCATGTTAGCCAACTCCACATAAAACTCTACGATGTAAGTTTGGACCTCTGCAGATGATACCCAGACAGCTGTAAACTGACTCATGTTAGCCTACTCAACATAAAAACATTTGATGTTAGTTTAAACTTCTGTAGATGATACCCAGACAACTGGAAACACACTCATGTTAGCCTACTCAACATAAAAACATTCGATGCAAGTTTAAACTTCTGCAGATCATACCCCGACAACTGAAGACAGACTCATATTAGTCTACTCAACATAAAAATATTCGATGTAAGTTTGAACTTTTGCAGATCATACCTAGTCAAATGAAGACAGACTCATGTGAGCCTATTCAACATAACAACATTTGATGTAAGTTTAAACTTCTGGAGACGATACCCAGACAAATGAAAACAGACTCATATTATCCTGTTCGATATGAAAACATTTGATGCACGATTGAACTTCTGCAGATGAAGCCCAGACAACGAAAGGCTGTCTCTTGTTAGCCTTTTCAACATAACATTTGATGTAAGTTTATTCTTCTACAGATGATACCCAGACAACTAAAGACAGACTTATGTTAGCCTGTTCAATATAAAAAAATTCGATGCAAGTTTGATCTTCTGCAGATGATACTAAGACAACTAAAGACAGACTTATTTTAGCTTACTCAACCTAAAACATTCGATGCAAGGTTGAACTTCTGCAGATGATACCCAGACTACTAAAGACAGACTCATTTTCGCCTACTCAACATAAAAATATTTGATGTAAGTTTGAACTCCTGCAGATGATACCCAGACAATTAAAGACGGACTCATGTTAGCCTACTTAACATAAAAATATTTGATGCAAGCTTGAACTCCTGCAGATGTTACCTAGACAATTAAAGACAGACTAGGTTAGCCTACTCTACATAAAAATATTTGATGCAAGTTTGAACCCATGCAGATGATACCCAGACAACTAAACACAGACTCATGTTATCCTACTCAACAAAAAATACTCGATACAAGTTTGAACTTAAGCAGATGATACCCAGTCAACTAAAGATAGACTCATTTTAGCCTATTTAACATAAAAATATTTGATGCAAGTTTGAACTTTTGCAGATGTTACCCTGACAATTAAAGACAGACTATGCTAGCCTACTCAACATAAAAATATTTGATGCAAGTTTGAACCCATGCAGATGATACCCAGACAACTAAACACAGACTCATTTTCGCATACTCAACATAAAAATATTTGTTGTAAGATTGAACTCCTGCAGATGATACCCAGACAGTTAAAGACGGACTCATGTTAGCCTACTTAACATAAAAATATTTGATGCAAGCTTGAACTCCTGCAGATGTTACCCAGACAATTAAAGACCGACTATGTTAGCCTACTCAACATAAAAATATTTGATGCAAGTTTGAACCCATGCAGATGATACCCAGACAACTAAACACAGACTCATGTTATCCTACTCAACAAAAAATACTCGATACAAGTTTGAACTTAAGCAGATGATACCCAGTCAACTAATGATAGACTCATTTTAGCCTACTTAACATAAAAATATTTGATGCAAGTTTGAACTTCTGCAGATGTTACCCAGACAATTACAGACAGACTATGTTAGCCTACTCAACATAAAAATATTTGATGCAAGTTTGAACCCATGCAGATGATACCCAGATAATTAAAGACAGACTCATGCTATCCTAATCAACATTAAAATACTCGATGCAAGTTTGAACTTCTACAGATGATACCCAGATAACTAAAGACAGACTCATTTTAGCCTACTCAACATAAAAATATTTGATGTAAGTTTGAACTCCTGCAGATGATTCCCAGACAACTAAAGACAGGCTCATGTTATTCTACTCAACATAAAAATACTCGATGCAAGTTTGAACCCATGCAGATGATACCCAGACAACTAAAGACAGACTCATGCTATCCTAATCAACATAAAAATACTCGATGCAAGTTTGAACTTCTACCGATGATACCCAGACAACTAAAGACAGACTCATTTTAGCCTACTCAACATAAAAATATTTGATGCAAGTTTGAACTCCTGCAGATGATACCCAGACAACTAAATGCAAACTTATGTCAGCCTTCTCAACTTAAAGATATTTGCTGCAAGTTTGAACTTCTGCAGATGATGCTCAGAAAATTGAAGACATAATCTTGTTAGCCTACTCAACATAACAGTATTTCATATAAGTTTAAACTTCTGCAGATGATACCCAGACAAACGAAGATAGATTCATGTTAGCTTGTTCACCATAAAAACATTCAATGTAAGTTTGAACTTCTCCAGATGATACCCAGACAAATGAAGACCGGCTCATGTTACTCTGTTTAACATGAAAACATTCAATGTAAGTTTGAACTTTCGCAGATGATACCCAGACAAATGAATACAGATTCATGTTAGCTTGTTCAACATAAAAACATTCGATGCAAATTTGAGCTTCGGAAGATGATACCCAGACAAGTAAAGACAGACTCATGGCAGCCTGTTCAACATGAAAACATTAGCAACAAGTTTGAACTTTTTAAGTTCCACCGGTGAATCCTGATTCTTTCAGTCTAGATTTCTTGGTGGAATAGACGAATATTTATCAGATGTAACAGATTTATGATCCATTCCATATACATCTTTAAATGAGTTTGTGTTAGCGTTGCTTCAGGATATTTGCTAAGCAATTTATACAAATGCTAAATCTGTACAATAAATGGGCGTATGGTGATGCATGATATCAAGATACTTTTAATCTAGACATATTGTAGAAAAAAAATATCTGAATGAAATAATTTAAATCAATTAAGTTGCACTAAAATAGTAAACACTCGAAATACTCGCAATATCTTTTCAAAACTGATAGAAAACCTCGTAAACATTATCGTCGATTATTTTTTTTTTTTCTTAATATTAAATGGAATCAAGACTAGTTTTTTAATTTATTTGTCGGATTTAAGACTTCTGTAAATTGTTACAGTATTCTTTTTTAGATCATCCATTTCGGAAAAACGTAAAGAATTTATTATATTTTTTTTTCTTTTTGTTTCGACTAATTCATAAAAACTTTAACAAAAAATTCTGTCAAAAGATTAGTCTTAGAATGAGTAACTGAAGTGTAAATTAGCATTGACTGCCTTATTCTTGTTTTACGCGAAATGTAAGTTTGTTATTCCAAACCACACAACTGAAAAAAAAAATGTTGCGTACGGAAAAAACCAATAAATACACTAAGAAATTTTCTGCAGACATTAATTCTATCCTGTATACTCGTAATTTTATATAAATTCAGTGAAACGTGGAGCATATATCCATTTAGGCATGGAATATTTAAGGTTCAATACACTTATGTTATAATATTCTTTATCATAAAATAAGTTATAATTTGCTTCCTAAATTGACAAATCAATCTAAAGCTACTTCTCTATGAAATTCACAAACCGGAAATGATTATAGCAATGGTTTTGGTGGATAATAAGACATAAAAAAGGTCTTATTAACAAGCATGAATTTCACGGAAACATTCTTAGGTACGAATGAATTAGCGTGTAGTTTATTCTAAATTTGCTTTAATTTCTTGTTAAGACAAAAACATCGAAGCTCAAACTTTTATGGGATTCTATTTCTTTTTTATTTAATTAAAAGGTTAAAATGTAAACATTTAAGTTACGGAGAATTATTAACTGCACATGAGATTGATTCAGAGATTTCAAATGAACTTTGTCCTCATAAGAAAAGAGCAAGGGAAGGAGTTGCCATCGTTCAATGGCTTTACGTCCTCAGTTCAAAGGTTGCTCATAAAGGGCAAAGGCATTGGACAGTGACAATACCCAGGAAACTGACCATAAGTACATATGATCAGTGCCAAGCTCCTTCTCCATCAAGCTAGGGACAAGGAGGGCCAGGCAATGGCTGTTGATGACTCAGTAGGTAGACCGATAGGCTCTCCCAAACCCTTCTCCAAGGTTACAAAGATGGTGTCTAGAGGTTGCAGACACTAATAGAAACCATCGAGCAAGATCGGATATCAAATTCCCGTCCAGCAGATTGCCAGGCAGGGACGTTTCCATTGGGCAATCATAATCCTTCCTTTACATAAGCGTAAATTAAAATCCAGTTTCTATTTTTTGAGACGTGAGCCTAACATGTCGTAATTATAAATACATATTTCTGGGATTGTATCTTACTGCGTTCTACCATCCGCAAAATAGATCAATCTATCCATACTGTATATCACAACCAACGAATTTCTCATAAAATTACAAGTATTCAATAAAAAAAAAGAAAAAAAAAAATGATTTTTAGGAGTAACAATAAGAAAACATGAATGGTCAGAAGTTAAGGTATCGTAACTACAATTCCTTTATTGCGATTTTTTAGAGATCTGGTGACACGGCCACTGTGTAATTATGACATTGATAGGCTCCGTTTTAACAGGGTGATTAACTAGTAACAATTCGGTATTACAACTGTCAATATTACTGACGAGAGAGAGAGAGAGAGAGAGAGAGAGAGAGAGAGAGAGAGAGAGAGAATTAACAATGCGATTGACTAGTAATTATTTGGTATTACAAGTACTGGGATTACTAACGAGAGAGAGAGAGAGAGAGAGAGAGAGAGAGAGAGAGAGAGAGAGAGAGAGAGAGAGAGAGAGAGAGAGAGAGAGAATTATCACGGCGATTGACTAGTAATTATTTGGTATTACAACTACCGGGATTACTAACGAGAGAGAGAGAGAGAGAGAGAGAGAGAGAGAGAGAGAGAGAGAGAGAGAGAGAGAGAGAGAGATCAATAAGGTGATTGAATGGTAATTATTTGATATGACAACTGCCTATACCAAACAATAATAGATGCCCCCCCCCCCACCTTGAGAGAGAGAGAGAGAGAGAGAGGAGAGAGAGAGAGAGAGAGAGCTGCTTCACAAATTATGTCTAAAATCATCACCTTTAATGTTTCTTTTTTATTTTCAGGAAACTTGAAAATACTAATTTTTGGGCGGTGGTCATAGTCTTCTATTTAGGTAAACAGTACTTGATCAGCGTCTTACTTCCCGTTGGAAAACAAAATTGTACACTAAATTTCTTTTGCTTGTTTTTCCTTAAATAATTTTTTTCAACTTTAATAGAAGCTCTTACTTATACTCTCAAATAGTCACTTAAGATTCACCAATATTTACATTTATTTGCTTAAAGTTTAAAACTTGTCTTCCTGCAGCATGGCCTGTCTAATCCTTTATTGCCCAGTGTCCACTTCAGCCTACACTGTCACGTCAGTGTTCCAAATGTTTTTCCTTTTTCTCTGTCATATGTCCCTGCACCCATTCAACCATCCAGATTTTCCCCTTAACGTGTATGAGGGAAAGAGTAGTCCGAACATTACTGTGACTATTTACTAATTTATCTGAAAAGGGTACAAAAATAGTGATAAACATATACAATGCAGCAGTTACTTCCACAACAACCATAATATCTTTCTCTCTGCCATGAGAAAGTCCCTTTTTTAACGTTATTAAGCAGTGTTTATTAACCCCCCCCCCCCTCCCGTAGTTTCAAATTTCCCCTTATTTGGGGAATGCTGCTCTATGTACGTTATTTCTTTTCCTTATTTCCCCGCTTTCCTCCGTACTGAGAATTGAAACCTGTTTAAGCTTGCTATTGCATGTTTCATACTTTTAGAATTTTATGTCATTGTTGCTCTCAACTGTCTGTATAAAAACTCGTTGCCTTATTAAACAAACTTCATTTGCAGTCATCTCGTCTATCTGTTAACACCTAACAACCACCTCGCACATTTACGTCATAGGGAAATGGATGTGTCATATCAGTGGTTGCACCCAAACATTCCACATCTTAGTTTGACAATAAATTAGCGCTATCCTCAACTCTGACAATGAAATCGTTGGCGTCCATCTGCCGTTAGTGAAGCAATTCATATTGAAGTTTTAATGGGTTAAGTGCATTTTACCATAATAAATATTGTTATTAATAACCATCTTTCTTAGGACTAACTAGGGTGGTTTCTTTTTTCTTTTAATAGATGTATGAAAAGGACACTAGGAAATATTAAACGCATTAGAGCTTGCAAGATACAAGTGAACAGTCCATTATACACTGTTCAACTATTCTACCAAATAATTTATGAAAATGTAAGGTATATTCTACTGAACATGTGCCTACTGGAAACGTCTCTGCCTGGCGATATGCCGAACTGGGGTTCCAGTCCCAATCAAGATCGATAGTCTCTTAAAGTGTTTGTAACCTTATCATCCTTGTGTGCTGAGGTCAACTTGCTGAGTCATCAGCAACTATTGTCTGGTCCCCCATGGTCCTAGCTTGGATGGAGAGTGGGCCTGTGTGTTGTTCATATGTACAGTATGTGGGGCTAGTCTCTAGGCCATTATCCTGCTACCTAGAACATTGTCAGTGCCCATTGCCTCTGTCATTCATGGGTGGCCTTTAGACCTTATTTTTATGAGAGCGAAATTCTTTCCTATTTTTTCATATAAAGCTGCGAAAAATAGAGCCCTCCTCTTTCTTCACCTAACCACATCCTCGTTCCATTTCTGGCAGCAGAAATTGAGAAATGGAGCAGCTCTGCTATCTCATCCAATTGCGCCTGGCCTTAATAAGAAAGGAGCGAGCGATCACAAAGAACATGTCTTATTGGATTCTTGAATAACTCAATCACACAATTTCCCCACTAGTCATTTCTCATTTCTTTTTCACACAATTCCGTGTAGTTTTTTCTTTCGATGAATGCGCCATTTTTTTCGTAGAATTTATTTTTCCATACAATTCCGGGTAGTGTCACCATCGAAGAATACGTAATTTTTCGTAGAATTGAAAATAATTTTTGTTCACACAGAATTCAGTGAGTTTTTTCCTTAACGAATACGCAGTTTTTCATATAATTTAACATCATTTCCTTTTAAAAAATTACGTGTATTTTTTTTTTTCTTTCAGTGATTACGCAATTTCCAAATGAAAAATACTAGTAGCCTGGTAAAGTAAAATGTTATTTATAGAATTCTCCTTCGCTAAAAGTAGCAACTTTAAACTATGATACACAATACACTAATTTCATTTTACTCCTTTCAAAAAAAGGAAAAAAAAAAAAGAATCCTTTTAGAAGTGTTAAGAAGGTCATCAGCAAGTTGTGACATAACGTAATTGTCCTTGCAATAACACGTAAACTGAATTTCAAAGCTTTTCAGATAAAAAAAAAAAAAATAAATAAGTAGAATACAATAAAATAAGATAAAATAAAAAAAAAATATAAAAAACAAGTTAGTCTTGGCACAACTGTTATTGCTGAGAGACTTTGGTTTTAAAGTTTTCTTGATAGAAAAAGACATGAAAACATAAATTAAACTTGGCAGAACTGTTATTGATAAGGGATTTTTGTTTTGAAGTTTTCTTGATAGGAAAATAAAATGTGGAAGATAAATATTTTAACATTGCCAGTCCATAAAATAAAGAAAAAAATTAAATCTAACTGGAAAAAAAATTGTTATTTATCACAGATTTTGATTTTAAAGTCTTCAATATGGGAAAAAAATATGGAAAACAAATATTTTAGCCTTGGCAGATCTGTTAATGACGAAAGGATTTTGATTTTTGAGTTCGACAGGTAAGAAAAAAAAGGTATGATAAAAAAAAGTAAATGCAGGTAGAATTATTATTAACAAGATATTTTGATTATAAAGTCTTCTATAAAGGAAAAAGAAAAAAAAAGTATATAAACCATGGCAAAACTGTTATTGCTAAGGGATTTTGATTTTAATGTCTTTTACATAGAAAAACGATATGAAAAAAATAAATTATGCTTGGCAAAACTGTTATTAATAAGGTATTTTGATTCTAAAGTTCTCTAGATAGAAAAAGATATGAAACAATTAATTAACCTTTGCAAAACTGTTATTGATAAGGGATTTGGATTTCAAAGTTTTCTAAATAGCAAAGGTATAAGAAAAATAAATTAGGCTTGGCAAAAGTTATTGTTAACGGATTTTTATTTTAAACTTAACAAGATAGAAAAAGATATAAAAAGATAAACCTTGGAAAAACTGTTATTAATAAGGGATTTCGATTTTAAACTTCTCTTGATAGAAGAAGATATGAATAAAAATATATTAACCTTCGAAGAACTGTTGTTGGTAAATGGTTTTGATTTTAAAATCTTTTAGATAGGAAAAAATAGGGAAAACTAATATCATAATCTTGACAGAACTGTTATAGACAAATTATATGAATTTTATAGTTTTCTAGAAAAAAAAATATGAAAAAATTAAATTAAACTGGACATAATTGGTATTTAGAAGATTTTAAAGTTTACATATGAAAAAAAATGGAAAACAAATTTTTTAACCTTATTAGAACTGTAATTGACAAGGGAATTTAATTTTAAAGTTTTCTAGATAGCAAAAGGTATGAGAAAGTATATTTACCTTGGATAAGTGATAAGTGATTTTGATCTTATAAGTCTTTTTAGATAGGGAAAAAATGTATTTTAAACTTGTCAGAATTTTTATTGACAAGAGATTTTGATTTCAAAGTATTCTAGTTAAGAAAAAAGTATCAGAAATTATTTTAGACTTGGCAGAACTGAAGCAGACAAGATATTTTGATTTTACAGTAATTTAGAGAGGAGAAAAAGCATCTTAACTTTACCGGAACTGTTATTGACAAGAAATTTTGTTTCTAAGGTCTATATAAGAAAAAAATATTATAAATTATTTTAGCCATGATAGAACTTTTATAGACAAGATATTTTGATTTTAAAAGCCTTGAGATAGGAAAGAATATGGAAAACAAATATTTCATCCTTTGTGAACTGATATTGACAAGAGATTTTTATTTTAAAGTCATCTAGATAGGAAAAAATTATTCTATAAATATTTTAACTTTAGCTAAACTGTTATTGACAAGAGATTTTTATTCTTAAGTCTTGTAGATTGAATAAAAACATTAAAAGTATATTAACTTTGGCTGAACTGTTATTGATAAGATATTTTTATTTCATAGTCTTCTATATAGGATAAAAATATTTTCAATGTATTTTAACATTGGCAGAACTATTATTGACAAGAGATTTTTACTATAAAGTCTTCTGGTTAGGATAAAAATATTCTAAAAGTATTTCAACTATGGCACAACTGTTATTGACAACAGATACATATTTTAAAGTCTTCTAGGTAGGAAAAAAAAAATATCTTAAAATTATTTTAACTTAGGCAGAACTGTTATTGACACCAGGTTTTTATTTTAAAGTCTTCTAAGTAGGATAAAATATCTTGAAAGTATTTTAACTTAGCGGAACTGTTATTAACAAAAGATTTTGATTTTAAAGTTTTCTAGATGGGGTAAAATGTTTTAAAAGTATTTTAATTTTGGCAGAACCGTCATTGACAAGAGAATTTTATTCTAAAATCTTCTAATAGAATGAAAAAATATTTTTCTCAAATTTAACTTTGGCTAAACTTTTATTGACAAGAAATTTTTATATTAGAGTCTTATAGATAGAATAAATATATCTTAAAAATAGTGTAAGTTAAAGAAAACTAATTGACAAGAGATTTTTATTTTAAAGTCCGGATAGGATAGAAATATTTTAAAAGTATTTCAACTTTGGTAGAACAGTTATTTATAGGAAAATTTTATTTTAAAGTCTTCTAGAAATGATAAAAATGCTTTAAAAACTATTTTACTTTGACAGAACAGTTATTGACAAAATATTTTTATTTTAAAGTCTTCTGTATAAGATAAGAATATTTCAAAAGTATTTTAACTTTGTTGTATTATTATTAACAGGATATTTTCTTTTTAAAGTCTTCAAGATAGAATGAAAATATCTTAAATGTATTTACCTTTAGCAGAAATATTATTGACACGAGATTTTTATTCTAAAGTCTTCTAGATAGAATAAAAATATTTAAAAAGTGGTTTAACTTTTTCAAACTCTTATTGACTTGAGATATTCGTTTTATAGTCTTCTAAATAGGATGAAAATATTTTAAGTATTTTGATTTTGGCAGAACTGTTATTGATAAGGGATTTTTATTTTAAAGTCTACTAGATCGAATAGAAATGTTTTAAAATTATTTTAACTTTGGCAGAACTTTAATTAACAAGATATTTTTATTTCAAAATCTTCTAGATAGGATAAAAAATATTTCTAAAGTATTTTAACTTGGGCAGAACTTTTATTGACCAGAGATTTTTATCTTAAAGTCTTCTAAATAGGATAAGAATATTTTAAAGTTATTTCAACTTTGGCAGAAATATTATTGACAAGAGATTTTTTTTTTTTAATATTCTAGACAAGATTAAAATATTTTAAAAGTATTTTAACATTGGCAGAACTGTTATTGATAAGAGATTTTATTTTCAAAGTCTTCTAGATTAAATGAAAATATTAAAGTATTCTAACTTTGGCAGAACTGTTATTGATAAGAGATTTTTATTTAAAAAAGTAATATAATTTTAGCAAATCTGTTATTAGCAATAGATTGTGATTTTAAAGTTTTCTAGATAGGATTAAATTATTTTAAAAGTATTTCATCTTTGGCAGAGCCGTTATCGACAAGGCATATTGATTTTGAAGTCTTTGATAGAAAAGTAACATTTAAACAGGTATTTCAACCTTGGCAGAAATGTTATTAAAAACATTCTAATTTTAAAGTTTTTTTAGATAGAAAAATTATTGCAAGTTTTTCAACTTTGGATGAACTGTTATAGAAAAATTATTCGATTTTAAAGTATTCTAGATAGGAAAAATGTGAAGGAAAAAATAACTTTGGCAGAACTACTATTGACAAACGATTTTGATAACCCATTTTTGGAGGAATAAAACATTTAATCCAGTTAAGCCTACAGTGTTTCGAGTAAGACCTTCTTGAAATGGCAGTAGGACTTATAGCCATTTGTAGTCAATTTTTTGGAACTATGTGAATGGCCATGA
>NC_090735.1:73377281-73379781 GCF_036898095.1 Palaemon carinicauda | reverse complement strand
TTCAGTGATTTTCGTTCGAAAACCACTAACTGGCAACTTTCAGATTCTTCACATTTCAAATGATACTAGGTTCCCGGGACGAAGCATTTTGAAACTTCGCTCAATAAAAGATACAGTTCATTAAGCATGATTTTAAAGAATTTACGCTATATTTTTTTTTATCAAAATATCAGCTAGATCATTATGGAAATATTAACCCAAGAATCTTTTATTATGACACAAGAGGAAAAAACAAATGCTTAATAAGTATGAATTTTTAGCCACCATAGTTATGTCTTAATCGTAAAGAACGTATCGGAGATGTAGTTGTGGGCATGGTCTAACCAGATGCGAAGACAAAGTTCAACTGGCAGTCTCACGGTGGCACTCTCACAACCAAATCATCTGACAAATATGACTGGAGCTGCCCAACAGCTACCCGATAACTCTAGCTATAGTTAAGCTTGTTTCACCAGATTCTCTATAAAAGAATAGATATAACCAATCGTCTTAGCATCAACGATACAATTGTTTCTAGATGGCTAAACGATACAAAGGAGAAAATTGAAAAGCAATCCTAGGAGGTGAGAAAACCCGTTGTTGCACAACCGCAAAAGAAGACGAAGGGTTATGAAACCAATCATCATCATCGTCATCATCAACATCATCACCATTATTATTATCATTAGGATGCCCTTTTAGGGGAATGCTATTATTATTATTATTATTATTATTATTATTATTATTATTATTATTATTATTATTATTATTATTATTATTATTATTATTCTTTCCGCGCGTTTTTTTTTTTTTTTCGCAAGAAATCTGAAATTATTATCAAAGGTAGGCTATGGTAAGAATATGCCATACACCCAGTTTAAGTGACCTTGACCTACTTTTCAAGGTCACAGTGGCTTTTAAAGGCAAAATTTGTGAAATTTCAAATTGACATTAGGCCTAAAGTATAAGCTGTATGGCTAAGAGCCTTATGGACAATGATACAGAGGTAAATCCCCAGATATTGCCGTACTTTAATGCAAGTAGGTCAAGGTCAAGGTCGCTAATGGCCAAACCGGGTCAAAACAGGTTTGTTTCCGAGATCTCAAAAACTGGAAGGCCCAGAGCCCTGATCTTAGTGGCATATGATGCCCTATATATTTATCTAAGGTTAGCTTAACTTTTGTAGCGACTGCTTAATTAGTTTTTTTAATATAGATTTTTTACTATTTTTGACATTGCAGAAATCGTGACTTTGGCAATTTCTCCATGAAATACTGGTTTTTTGGTCATAGCATGCTATAGTAAACTACCCCAAACATATGCATAAAACCTCCGAATCCAATGTAAAATTTGACCTTTGCCCCTCATTTTGACCTTGACCCTCATTTTCAAGGTCATATGGGTATTTCATGGAAAAAAATTGACGTGGGCTAACATCTTTTACTGATTGACAAAAGCATTTCCACACATATTTTGCAGGGGAATCCTCCGACGCTGGCTTTAGCCAGTCACAGTCTAGTTATTATTATTATTATTATAATTATTATTATTATTATTATTATTATTATTATTATTATTATTATTATTATTATTATTATTATTATTATTATTATTACAAGTTTTGGAATCACAATCTTAACTAGAGATTACTTTATACACGAAACGAAATATAAAAAAATTAAGTAATAACTTTGAAATCGTATCCTAAATGCATTAATTGTTATTATTAGACTATAGCGTTCTGCTTAAACTGCTCTCCATCCAGACACCCTCTTTCGCAGGTTGAATCCTTCTATTCAGACACACAGATCAAAGACTAATCTCTCTGATTTTCGCTGAGTCACGATGAAAAAGAGATTCGTGCGAAAGTAACATATTTAATTTTTGTTATGAAGTATTATTTCGGCATGAAATGTTTTTTTTAACCATCTGATATTATTCAATAAAATCATCCATAACAAGTGACCAACGTTGTATCATTCATACACATTTACAAAGTGAAATATAAGATTTAATAATAAGTGGCAACTTGGGAACAAGTTTGTCGGAAGCAAAAATAAAAAAAGTAAACCACCAGTTTTGCGGCACACTGTACATATATATATATATATATATATATATATATATATATATATATATATATATATATATATATATATATATATATATACGTATATATATATGTATATATATATATATATATATATATATATATATATATATATATATATATATATATATACGTATATATATATGTATATATATATATATATATATATATATATATATATATATATATATATATATATATATATGTGTGTGTGTGTGTGTGTGTGTATGTGTGTATATGTAAATAAAAAAGGTACACAGATATGTACATATGTCATGGAGAATTTTATTGATATATTCATAAAATAAGTATATACAAACACATACTGTACATACACACTATATACTGTATATATATATATATATATATATAAATAAATAAATATATATATATATATATATATATATATAT
>NC_090735.1:73299781-73364781 GCF_036898095.1 Palaemon carinicauda | reverse complement strand
AATCCACCTTCTCCCTCACCTACTCCTCTATATCCTGCACCTCATACTCCTCCAACTCACTCTTCTCCATCTCCTTCATATCCTCCACCAAAAACTCCATCTCCTCCTAATCCTCCATCTCCTACTCCTCTAAATCCTGCACCTCCTACTCCTCTAACTCATTCTCCTCCATCTCTTTCATATCCTCCACCAATAACTCCTTCGCCTCCTAATCCTCCATCTCCTCCACCTCCTACTTCTCTATATCCTGCACCTCCTACTCCTCCAACTCATTCTCCTCCATCTCCTTCATATCCTTCACCATTTACTCCTCCATCTCCTAATCCTCTTTCTCCCTCACCTCCTACACCTCTATATGGTGCACCTCCTACTCCTCCAACCCATTCTCCTCCAACTCATTCTCCTCCATCTCCTTCATATCCTTCACCATTTACTCCTCCGTCTCCTAGTCCTTCTCCTCCCTCACCTCCTACTCCTCTATATCCTGCACCTCCTACTCCTCCAACTCATTCTCCTCCATCTCTTTCATATCCTCCACCAATAACTCCTTCGCCTCCTAATCCTCCATCTCCTCCACCTCTTACTTCTCTATATACTGCGCCTCCTACTCCTCCAACTCATTCTCCTCCAACTCATTCTCCTCCATCTCTTTCATATCCTCCACCAATAACTCCTTCGCCTCCTAATCCTCCATCTCCTCCACCTCTTACTTGTCTATATCCTGCGCCTCCTACTCCTCCAACTCATTCTCCTCCAACTCATTCTCCTCCATCTCCTTCATATCCTTCACCATTTACTCCTCCGTCTCCTAGTCCTTCTCCTCCCTCACCTACTACTCCTCTATATCCTGCACCTCCTACTCCTCCAACTCATTTTCCTCCATCTCTTTCATATCCTCCACCAATAACTCCTTCCCCTCCTAATCCTCCATCTCCTCCACCTCTTACTTCTCTATATACTGCGCCTCCTACTCCTCCAACTCATTCTCCTCCATCTCCCTCGTCTCCTCCACCATTTACTCCTTCGTCTCCTAATCCTCCTTCTCCCTCACCTCCTACTCCTCTAAATCCTGCACCTCCTACTCCTCCAACTCATTCTCCTCCATCTCTTTCATATCCTCCACCAATAACTCCTTTGCCTCCTAATCCTCCATCTCCTCCACCTCTTACTTCTCTATATACTGCACCTCCTACTCCTCCAACTCATTCTCCTCCATCTCCCTCGTATCCTCCACCATTTACTCCTTCGTCTCCTAATCCTCCTTCTCCCTCACCTCCTACTCCTCTAAATCCTGAACCTCCTACTCCTCCAACTTATTCTCCTCCATCTCTTTCATATCCTCCACCAATAACTTCATCACCTCCTAATCCTCCATCTCCTCCACCTCTTACTTCTCTATATACTGCGCCTCCTATTCCTCCAACTCATTCTCCTCCATCTCTTTCATATCCTCCACCAATAACTCCTTTGCCTCCTAATCCTCCATCTCCTCCACCTCTTACTTCTCTATATACTGCGCCTCCTACTCCTCCAACTCATTCTCCTCCATCTCCCTCGTATCCTCCACCATTTACTCCTTCGTCTCCTAATCCTCCTTCTCCCTCACCTCCTACTCCTCTAAATCCTGCACCTCCTACTCCTCCAACTCATTCTCCTCCATCTCTTTCATATCCTCCACCAATAACTCCTTTGCCTCCTAATCCTCCATCTCCTCCACCTCTTACTTCTCTATATACTGCGCCTCCTACTCCTCCAACTTATTCTCGTCCATCTCTTTCATATCCTCCACCAATAACTCCTTCGCCTCCTAATCCTCCATCTCCTCCACCTCTTACTTCTCTATATACTGCGCCTCCTACTCCTCCAACTTATTCTCGTCCATCTCTTTCATATCCTCCACCAATAACTCCTTTGCCTCCTAATCCTCCATCTCCTCCACCTCTTACTTCTCTATATACTGCGCCTCCTACTCCTCCAACTCATTCTCCTCCATCTCCCTCGTATCCTCCACAATTTACTCCTTCGTCTCCTAATCCTCCTTCTCCCTCACCTCCTACTCCTCTATATCCTGCACCTCCTACTCCTCCAACTCATTCTCCTCAATCTCTTTCATATCCTCCACCAATAACTCCTTCGCCTCCTAATCCTCCATCTCCTCCACCTCTTACTTCTCTATATACTGCGCCTCCTACTCCTCCAACTCATTCTCCTCCATCTCCCTCGTATCCTCCACCATTTACTCCTTCGTCTCCTAATCCTCCTTCTCCCTCACCTCCTACTCCTCTATATCCTGCACCTCCTTCTCCTCCAACTCATTCTCCTCCATTTCCTCCATATCCTCCACCAATAACTCCTTTGCCTCCTAATCCTCCATCTCCTCCACCTCTTACTTCTCTATATACTGCGCCTCCTACTCCTCCAACTCATTCTCCTCCATCTCCCTCGTATCCTCCCCCATTTACTCCTTCGTCTCCTAATCCTCCTTCTCCCTCACCTCCTACTCCTCTATATCCTGCACCTCCTACTCCTCCAACTCATTCTCCTCCATCTCTTTCATATCCTCCACCAATAACTCCTTCGCCTCCTAATCCTCCATCTCCTCCACCTCTTACTTCTCTATATACTGCGCCTCCTACTCCTCCAACTCATTCTCCTCCATCTCCCTCGTATCCTCCACCATTTACTCCTTCGTCTCCTAATCCTCCTTCTCCCTCACCTCCTACTCCTCTATATCCTGCACCTCCTACTCCTCCAACTCATTCTCCTCCATCTCTTTCATATCCTCCACCAATAACTTCATCACCTCCTAATCCTCCATCTCCTCCACCTCTTACTTCTCTATATACTGCGCCTCCTACTCCTCGGACTCATTCTCCTCCATCTCCCTCGTATCCTCCACCATTTACTCCTTCGTCTCCTAATCCTCCTTCTCCCTCACCTCCTACTCCTCTATATCCTGCACCTCCTACTCCTCCAACTCATTCTCCTCCATCTCTTTCATATCCTCCACCAATAACTTCATCACCTCCTAATCCTCCATCTCCTCCACCTCTTACTTCTCTATATACTGCACCTCCTACTCCTCCAACTCATTCTCCTCCATCTCTTTCATATCCTCCACCAATAACTTCATCTCCTCCTAATCCTCCATCTCCTCCACCTCTTACTTCTCTATATACTGCGCCTCCTACTCCTCCAACTCATTCTCCTCCATCTCCCTCGTATCCTCCACCATTTACTCCTTCGTCTCCTAATCCTCCTTCTCCCTCACCTCCTACTTCTCTAAATCCTGCACCTCCTACTCCTCCAACTCATTCTCCTCCATCTCCTTCATATCCTTCACCAATAACTCCTTTGCCTCCTAATCCTCCATCTCCTCCACCTCTTACTTCTCTATATACTGCACCTCCTACTCCTCCAACTTATTCTCCTCCATCTCTTTCGTATCCTCCACCAATAACTCCTTCCCCTCCTAATCCTCCATCTCCTCCACCTCTTACTTCTCTATATACTGCGCCTCCTACTCCTCCAACTCATTCTCCTCCATCTCTTTCATATCCTCCACCAATAACTCCTTTGCCTCCTAATCCTCCATCTCCACCACCTCTTACTTCTCTATATCCTGCACCTCCTACTCCTCCAACTCATTGTCCTCCATCGCCTTCATATCCTCCACCAATAACTCTTTCACCTCCTAATCCTCCATCTCCTCCACCTCCTACTTCTCTATATCCTGCGCCTCCTACTCCTCCAACTCATTCTCCTCCATCTCCCTCGTATCCTACACCATTTACTCCTTCGTCTCCTAATCCTCCTTCTCCCTCACCTCCTACTCCTCTATATCCTGCACCTCCTACTCCTCCAACTCATTCTCCTCCATCTCTTTCATATCCTCCACCAATAACTTCATCACCTCCTAATCCTACACCTCCTCCACCTCTTACTTCTCTATATACTGCGCCTCCTACTCCTCCAACTCATTCTCCTCCATCTCCCTCGTATCCTCCACCATTTACTCCTTCGTCTCCTAATCCTCCTTCTCCCTCACCTCCTACTCCTCTAAATCCTGCACCTCCTACTCCTCCAACTCATTCTCCTCCATCTCTTTCATATCCTCCACCAATAACTCCTTCGCCTCCTAATCCTCCATCTCCTCCACCTCCTACTTCTCTATATCCTGCACCTCCTACTCCTCCAACTCATTGTCCTCCATCGCCTTCATATCCTCCACCAATAACTCTTTCACCTCCTAATCCTCCATCTCCTCCACCTCCTACTTCTCTATATCCTGCGCCTCCTACTCCTCCAACTCATTCTCCTCCATCTCCCTCGTATCCTCCACCATTTACTCCTTCGTCTCCTAATCCTCCTTCTCCCTCACCTCCTACTCCTCTATATCCTGCACCTCCTACTCCTCCAACTCATTCTCCTCCATCTCTTTCATATCCTCCACCAATAACGCCTTTGCCTCCTAATCCTCCATCTCCTCCACCTCTTACTTCTCTATATACTTCGCCTCCTACTCCTCCAACTCATTCTCCTCCATCTCCCTCGTATCCTCCACCATTTACTCCTTCGTCTCCTAATCCTCCTTCTCCCTCACCTCCTACTCCTCTAAATCCTGCACCTCCTACTCCTCCAACTCATTCTCCTCCATCTCTTTCATATCCTCCACCAATAACTCCTTCGCCTCCTAATCCTCCATCTCCTCCACCTCCTACTTCTCTATATCCTGCACCTCCTACTCCTCCAACTCATTCTCCTCCATCTCTTTCATATCCTCCACCAATAACTTCATCACCTCCTAATCCTCCATCTCCTCCACCTCTTACTTCTCTAAATACTGCGCCTCCTACTCCTCCAAATCATTCTCCTCCATCTCCCTCGTATCCTCCACCATTTACTCCTTCGTCTCCTAATCCTCCTTCTCCCTCACCTCCTACTCCTCTAAATCCTGCACCTCCTACTCCTCCAACTCATTCTCCTCCATCTCTTTCATATCCTCCACCAATAACTCCTTTGCCTCCTAATCCTCCATCTCCTCCACCTCTTACTTCTCTATATCCTGCGCCTCCTACTCCTCCAACTCATTCTCCTCTATCTCCCTCGTATCCTCAATCATTTACTCCTTCGTCTCCTAATCCTCCTTCTCCCTCACCTCCTACTCCTCTATATCCTGCACCTCCTTCTCCTCCAACTCATTCTCCTCCATTTCCTCCATATCCTCCACCAATAACTCCTTTGCCTCCTAATCCTCCATATCCTCCACCTCTTACTTCTCTATATACTGCGCCTCCTACTCCTCCAACTCATTCTCCTCCATCTCCCTCGTATCCTCCACCATTTACTCCTTCGTCCCCTAATCCTCCTTCTCCCTCATCTCCTACTCCTCTAAATCCTGCACCTCCTACTCCTCCAACTCATTCTCCTCCATCTCTTTCATATCCTCCACCAATAACTCCTTTGCCTCCTAATCCTCCATCTCCTCCACCTCTTACTTCTCTATATACTGCGCCTCCTACTCCTCCAACTCATTCTCCTCCATCTCCCTCGTATCCTCCACCATGTACTCCTTCGTGTCCTAATCCTCCTTCTTCCTCACCTCCTACTCCTCTATATCCTGCACCTCCTACTCCTCCAACTCATTCTCCTCCATTTCCTCCATATCCTCCACCAATAACTCCTTTGCCTCCTAGTCCTCCATCTCCTCCACCTCTTACTTCTCTATATACTGCGCCTCCTACTCCTCCAACTCATTCTCCTCCATCTCCCTCGTATCCTCCACCATTTACTCCTTCGTCCCCTAATCCTCCTTCTCCCTCACCTCCTACTCCTCTAAATCCTGCACCTCCTACTCCTCCAACTCATTCTCCTCCATCTCTTTCATATCCTCCACCAATAACTCCTTTGCCTCCTAATCCTCCATCTCCTCCACCTCTTACTTCTCTATATACTGCACCTCCTACTCCTCCAACTCATTCTCCTCCATCTCTTTCATATCCTCCACCAATAACTCCTTCGCCTCCTAATCCTCCATCTCCTCCACCTCTTACTTCTCTATATACTGCGCCTCCTACTCCTCCAACTCATTCTCCTCCATCTCCCTCGTATCCTCCACCATTTACTCCTTCGTCTCCTAATCCTCCTTCTCCCTCACCTCCTACTCCTCTATATCCTGCACCTCCTACTCCTCCAACTCATTCTCCTCCATCTCTTTCATATCCTCCACCAATAACTTCATCACCTCCTAATCCTCCATCTCCTCCACCTCTTACTTCTCTATATACTGCGCCTCCTACTCCTCCAACTCATTCTCCTCCATCTCCCTCGTATCCTCCACCATTTACTCCTTCGTCTCCTAATCCTCCTTCTCCCTCACCTCCTACTTCTCTAAATCCTGCACCTCCTACTCCTCCAACTCATTCTCCTCCATCTCCTTCATATCCTTCACCAATAACTCCTTTGCCTCCTAATCCTCCATCTCCTCCACTTCTTACTTCTCTATATACTGCGCCTCCTACTCCTCCAACTTATTCTCCTCCATCTCTTTCGTATCCTCCACCAATAACTCCTTCGCCTCCTAATCCTCCATCTCCTCCACCTCTTACTTCTCTATATACTGCGCCTCCTACTCCTCCAACTCATTCTCCTCCATCTCTTTCATATCCTCCACCAATAACTCCTTTGCCTCCTAATCCTCCATCTCCTCCACCTCTTACTTCTCTATATCCTGCACCTCCTACTCCTCCAACTCATTGTCCTCCATCACCTTCATATCCTCCACCAATAACTCTTTCACCTCCTAATCCTCCATCTCCTCCACCTCCTACTTCTCTATATCCTGCGCCTCCTACTCCTCCAACTCATTCTCCTCCATCTCCCTCGTATCCTACACCATTTACTCCTTCGTCTCCTAATCCTCCTTCTCCCTCACCTCCTACTCCTCTATATCCTGCACCTCCTACTCCTCCAACTCATTCTCCTCCATCTCTTTCATATCCTCCACCAATAACTTCATCACCTCCTAATCCTCCACCTCCTCCACCTCTTACTTCTCTATATACTGCGCCTCCTACTCCTCCAACTCATTCTCCTCCATCTCCCTCGTATCCTCCACCATTTACTCCTTCGTCTCCTAATCCTCCTTCTCCCTCACCTCCTACTCCTCTAAATCCTGCACCTCCTACTCCTCCAACTCATTCTCCTCCATCTCTTTCATATCCTCCACCAATAACTCCTTCGCCTCCTAATCCTCCATCTCCTCCACCTCCTACTTCTCTATATCCTGCACCTCCTACTCCTCCAACTCATTGTCCTCCATCGCCTTCATATCCTCCACCAATAACTCTTTCACCTCCTAATCCTCCATCTCCTCCACCTCCTACTTCTCTATATCCTGCGCCTCCTACTCCTCCAACTCATTCTCCTCCATCTCCTTCATATCCTTCACCATTTACTCCTCCATCTCCTAATCCTCCTTCTCCTTCACCTCCTACACCTCTATATGCTGCACATCCTACTCCTCCAACTCATTCTCCTTCATCTCCTTCATATCCTCCACCAATAACTCCTTCGTCTCCTAATCCTCCATCTCCTCAACCTCCTACTTCTCTATATCCTGAGCCTCCTACTCCTCCAACTCATTCTCCTCTATCTCTTTCATATCCTCCACCATTTACTCCTTCGTCTCCTAATCCTCCTTCTTCCTCACTTCCTACCCCTCTATATCCTGCACCTCCTACTCCTCCGACTCATGCTCCTCCATCTCCTTCATATCCTCCACCAATAACTCCTTTGCCTCCTAATCCTCCATCTCCTCCACCTCTTACTTCTCTATATCCTACACCTCTTACACCTTAAACTCATTCTCCTCCATCTTCCTCATATTCTCCACCATTTACTCCTCTCTCTCCTAATCTTCCTTCTCATTCACCTCCACCCCTCTATATGCTGCACCTCTTACTCCTCCAACTCATTCTCCTCCATCTCTTTCATATCCTCCACCAATAACTCCTTAGCCTCTTAATCCTCCATCTCCTCCACCTCCTACTTCTTTATATCCTACACCTCATACTCCTCCAACTCATTCTCCTCCATCTCCTTCATATCCTACACCACTTACTCCTTCGTCTCCTAATCCTCCATCTCCTCCACTTCCTACTTCTCTATATCCTGCACCTCCTACTCCTCCATCTCCTACACCTCCTACACCTCTAACTCGTTCTCCTCCCTCTCTTTCATATCCTTCACCATTTACTCCTCCGTCTCCTAATCCTCCTTCTCCCTCACCTCCTACTCCTCTATATCCTACACCTCCTACACCTCCAACTCATTCTCCTCGATCTTCTTCATATCCTCCACCACTTACTCCTACGTCTCTTAATCCTCCTTCTCGCTCACCTCCTACTCCTATATATCCTGCACCTCCTACTCCTCTAACTCATTCTTCTCCATCTCCTTCATATGCTCTACCATTTACTCCTCCATCTCCAAATACCCCTTCTCCTCCACATACTACTTCTCTATATCCTCCACTTTCTAGTCCTCCAACCCATTCTCCTCTATCCCCTTCATATCCTCCACCACTTACTCCTTCATTTCCTAATCCTCCATCTCCTCCACCTCTTACTTCTCTTTATCCTGCACTTCCTAGTCCTTTATATCCTGCACCTTTTACTCCTCCAACTCATTCTCCTCCAACTCATTCTCCTCCAACTCCTTCATATCCTTCACCACTTACTCCTTCATCTCCTAATCCTCCTTCTCCTCCACATACTACTCTATATCTTGCACCTCATATTCTTCCAACTCCTACACCTTCTACTCCTCCAACTCATTCTCCTCCTTCTCCTTCATATCCTCCACCAATAACTCCTTCGTCTCCTAATCCTCCATCTCCTCCACCTCCTACTCCTCCATCTTCTACACCTCCTACACCTCGAACTCATTCTCCTCCCTCTCCTTCATATCTTCCACCACTTACTCCTCTGTCTCCTGATCCTCCTTCTCCCTCACCTCCTACTCCTCTATATCCTGCACCTCATACTCCTCCAACTCATTCTCCTCCATCTCCTTAATATCCTACACCCCTTACTCCTCTGTGTCCTAATCCTCCTTCTCCTTCACCTCCTACTCATCTATATCCTGCACCTCATACTTCTCCAACTCATTCTCCTCCATCTCCTTCATATTCTACACCACTTACTCCTTCGTCTCCTAATCCTCCATCTCCTCCACCTCCTACTTCTCTATATCCTGCACCTTCTACTCCTCCATCTCCTACACTTCTTACATCTACAACCCATTTCCTCCCTCTCCCTCCTATCCTCAATCATTCACTCCTCCGTCTCCTAATCCTCCTTCTCCCTCACTTCCTACTCCTCTATATCCTGCACCTCATACTCCTCTGTGATGGTGCCGAGAGAAAGGTTGTGAACTCAAAGTTAATTTATTATGGAACAGTCTCCTTTATATACAAAACCTCAAGGCAACAGGAAATTACCTGTTCGAGAAAATGACAATGTTACATACGCGACACGCAGACATGTTTATTCTGGTTCTTTTTAGTGCGAGGAAAGAGCGAAGATACAAGCATAATATATACAAAAGGAATTATGTATTATTGTGTGACAAAAGATTGGTATGTGGCTCCCCCCCTAAAAATGACATACTGTACATGTTAAATAGGGTTCCCTGATCTAGAGAGGTGAACTGTAGGCGGGTCATCTGGCAGGAGATAAGCAGGTTTTAAACGATCAATGGAGACCCAGTCTTCTTTGCCACGAATCTTTAGTAGGAATGCTTTAGGACTGCGTCGGATCACAAGGAAAGGGCCCGTGTAAGGGGGCGTTAGCGGTGGCTTGGTAGTATCGTTGCGCAGGAAAACGTGCGTTGCAGAATGCAAGTCTGTTGGTATGTGATGCTTCGCTGGGGGCTTGTAAGCCTGGCGGCATGGAATAAATTTTCCCACGACGTGACGTATGCGCTGGAGATCGTCGGAGGAGGTTGTAGGAGGAATAAATTCGGCAGGGACGACCAACGGGTCGCCATACACCATTTCAGCTGCCAAGACATCGAGAGCGTCTTTAGGAGTGGTCCTTAGTCCCAGGAGGACCCAGGGAAGCTGAGTAAACCAGTTGCAATCCTTGCAGCAGGACATCAAAGCTGCTTTGAGGGTGCGATGAAAACGGGGTTGTAGGCCGTTGTCTGATGTAGGGTGATGCCAAGGAGATTCGCTAATGATGTCCACAATTGAGAGGTGAAAGTGGTTCTGTCAGAAGTAATATGCTCAGTGATACCAAATTTTGCAATCCATCCTGAGAGTAAGGCAGATGTACATGAGGCGGACGTTGCAGTTTCCATGAGAATGGCTTCAGGCCAACGGGTGGAGCGGTCGATGATGGTAAACAGGTAACGATGTCCTTGTGATGTGGGTAGGGGGCCTACAACGTCGACGTGAATGTGTGCGAAACGACGCTGAGGTTGAGGAAAGGTGCCCACTCCTGAATCCGTGTGTCGATGTACTTTGGAGTATAGCATGCTTAGAAATGCCGTGCCAAATGAAATCAAACACCTGTCGGCGCATAGGAGCAGGAATCCAAGGTCACGGTCTGCCAGTACTGACGTCACAGAGGAGGGTGGTGTTGGAGTCTTCGGGGGAAAGTCTTCCCAACGGAGGGACGTGCAGGATGTCCTACATGCTTGATACTCTGGATCCTGCCACTGGGCTTCAGCCAGGGTGTTGTAATCCAATCCCAGTTGAACGGCAGCAAACGTGTTTCTTGACAGGGCATCGGCAACGGGATTCATTTTCCCAGGGACGTATTGAAGGGTGCAATTGTATTCAGCCACAGCGGAGAGATGTCGGCATTGCCGGGCGGACCAGGCATCAGACTGTCGAGTAAAGGCGTGCACCAGAGGCATGTGGTCTGTGCGAATGACGAAGGGCGTACCTTCTAAGAAATGGCGAAAGTGAGGGATAGCCAAGTGCACCGCCAGCAATTCTCGATCGAAGGTAGAATAATCCGATTCTGCCTTGGTCAGTTTTCTGCTGAAGAAGGCCAATGGGCGGGGCAAGCCGTTGACCACCTGCTCGAGTACTGCACCAACAGCGATGTCGCTGGCATCGGTGGAGAGAAGGAGAGGGGCATGTGGGATAGGAAAAGTGAGAGCTGCAGCAGTTGATAGGGTCTTCTTTGCATTGCAGAAGGCTGCATTGCAGAAGGGGACCCCACTTCAGGTCCTTTGGCTTGCCCTTGAGGGAGGCGTAGAGGGGAGCAAGAGTGGCAGCAATGGCTGGCAGAAAACGGTGATAATAGTTGATCATGCCCAAGAATTCCTGCAGAGCTTTGACAGTCGAGGGCACGGGGAAATTCTGAACTGCTGCTACCTTCTCAGGGAGGGGATGGACTTCAGGAGTGATGCAGTGCCCTAAGAACGACACTTCGTTGGCGCCAAAGGTACACTTTTTGTTGCAGGTGGTCGAGCACGATGCGCAGGTGATGGAGATGTTCCTCTTTTGAAGAGGAGAACACATGTAGGTCGTCCACATAACATACACAGAAAGGGGGGTCCCCTAAGATGCCATCCATGAGACGTTGAAATGTGGCCCCAGCATTACAAAGGCCAAAACAGGAGTAATTGAAGGTGTATGTACCAAACGGAGTGGTGAAGGCAGTCTTGGGATGTCTTCTGGGTTCATAGGCACCTGATAATACCCCTTCAGGAGATCGAGCGTAGAGAAAACCTTTGCTTTGTGCAGGTAGGAGGTCACGTCGGCAATGTTTGGGAGGGGGTAGTGATCCGGTTCTGTTTGCATGTTCAGGCACCTGTAATCCCCGCACGGACGGAGGGACCCGTCTTTCTTCAGAACGATGTGTAAGGGTGACGACCATGGGCTGGAGGCCTTTTGGCAAAGGCCCATTTCCTCCATTTCGGCGAATGTCTATTTGGCGGCTGCCAATCGTTCCGGTGCAAGACATCTGAATTTTGCGAAGACTGGGGGTCCCGTTGTCTTGATATGGCGATAAATACCATGCTTGGCAGGAACCGTGGGCGTTGGCGAAGTTCTGGACGTAAAACTTCCGGGTACGACGTGAGGAGGTGGGCGTAGGCATCAGTGGGTGCGCTAATGTAGAGAGCGAGGTTAGATGGGGCGGGTTGAAGAGGTGTTGACAAGTCCGAGTCTGCGTTGACCAATCGTCGGTGGGCGACTTCGACCAGGAGGTGGAAATGAGAGAGGAAATCCGCACCGAGGATTGGCATTGTGACGTCAGCACCGAGAAACTTCCAATTGAGTTTACCGGTTCGGAACGATAATGTGAGGTTCTCGTAACCGTAGGTGGTTATCGCAGATCCGTTGTCAGCTACCAAGCGGACCTCGGCAGATCTAGACAGACTACGTCGCGTCTTGAAGAATTTCCTTGGCAAAAGAGAACGACAAGCACCCATGCCTACCAAAAATCGCACGCCCGTTCCTGCATCATGTAAAAAGAAAAGATTAAAAACATGGGAGGCCACCGCCACGAGCGATGGCCCACTTACACGTTTTTTGGCCACTGATAATCCTCGGCACATCTCTTCGCAGTTGCCCTGAATCTGAAGTGGTAGTAGCAAAACTGCGGCGGATGGGAGGTAGTAAGTGGCTGTAGAAGTCGTTTGTTGGGGCGCGAGCGATTGGTGGGTGGTGGGCGGCTTTGTCTCTGCTTCGGCACGTCACGGTGTGGGCGTGTATGTCCTATGGCATGCATGTCAGCTTCAGTTGACGTTGAAAAAGCATCCTCTTCGTCAGGGGTGGAGGCGTTGATGAAGGTCTTGAAGTGGCTGTCCATAAGGGAGTCGGCTTTGGTCATCAAGTCCTTTATGGGTAAACTATCGACATCGGGTATGGCAGCGCGTATAGGTCCGGGTAAGCAGCGTATCCAAAGGGCACGAAGTAGGTTTACCTCACGAGGTGAGCCGTCTGCGGCAGGTTGAAGGCGAACGATACTGGTCCTTTCCCTGAGAGTAAGCGAAGCCCTTTGCTCCCCCAACGGTTGTTGCGAGAGCTGGAAAAGCTTTGCTACACGGGCGGCTGGTGACTGAGAGTACTGCTGCAGAAGGTATGTTTTGATGGTGACATATGCTATTGGGGTGTCTCCTTGTTCACAAAGCCAGTCGGATATTTCCGGGAAGGTGTACTCGGGTATTACCGCGAGAACATAATCTGCTTTGGTGGTTGAGCAAGTCCCGCCATTGATGCGAAACTGCACTTCTGCACGCTGAAACCAAGCAAACGCCTCTCCGCTGGAGAATGGTAAAAATTTCAATGGGGCTGCCGTAGCGCCAACTTCTGTAGAGTCCATCATAGTACCAACAATGGAGGGGCGAGGGAGGTGGTGGTGGAAGGCGGTGGGAGCGAGTCGACTTCCGGGGTCACCAATGTGACGGTACTGAGAGAAAGGTTGTTAACTCAAAGGCAGTGTGAAAGCAACTCCTTGGTCTCTTAATCCTCCATCTCCTCCACCTCATACTCCTACATATCCTATACCTTCTACACCTCAAACTCATTTCCCTCCCTCTCCTTCATATCCTCCACCACTTACTCCTCTGTCTCCTAATCCTACTTCTCCCTCACTTACTACTCCTCTATATCCTGCCCCTCATACTCCTCCAACTCATTCTCCTCCATCTCCTTCATAACCTACATCACTTACTCCTCTGTCTCCTAATCCTCCTTCTCCCTCACCTCCTACTCCTCTATATCCTGCACCTCATACTCCTCCAATTCATTCTTCTCCATTTCCTTCATATTCTACACCACTTACTCATTCGTCTCCTAATCCTCCATCTCCTCCACCTCCTACTTCTCTATATCTTGCACCTCCAACTCCTCCATCTCCTACACCTCCTACACCTCCAGCTCATTCGCCGCCCTCTCCTTCATATCCTCCAGCATTTACTCCTCCGTCTCCTAATCCTCCTTCTCCCTCACCTCCTACTCCTCTATATCCTGCACCTCATACTCGTCCAACTCATTCTCGTCCATATCCTTCATATCCTCTACCAATAACTCCTTCGTCTCCTAATCCTTCATCTCCTCCACCTCCTACATCTCTATATCCTGCACCTCCTACTCCTTCATCACCTCCACCTCCTACTTCTCTATAGCCTACAACTCCTACACCTCCAACTCATTCTCCTCCATCTCCATCATATCCTCCACCACTTACTCCTCCGTCTCCTAATCCTCCTTCTCGTTCACCTCCTACTCCTCTATATCCTGCACCTCATACTCCTCCACCTTATTCTCCTCCATCCCCTTCATATCCTCTACCATTTACTCCTCCATATCCATATCCTCTACCATTTACTCCTCCATCTCCAAATACTCCTTCTCCTCCACCTACTACTTCTCTATATCCTCCACTTTCTAGTCCTCAAACTCATTCTCCTCCATTTCCTTCATATCCTCCACCACTTACTCCTTCATCTACTACTCCTCCATCTCCTCCACCTCCTACTCGTCTATATCCTTATATCCTGCACCTTCTACTCCTAAAACTCATTCTCCTCCATCTCCTTCATATCCTTCACCACTTAATTCTCCGTCTCCCAATCCTCCTTCTCCCTCACCTCCTACTCCTCTATATCCTGCACCTCCTACTCCTCCAACTCATCCTCGTCCTTTTCCTTCATATCCTCCACCAATAACTCTTGCGTCTCCTAATCCACCATTTCCTCCACCTCCTACTTCTCTAAATCCTGCACCTCCAAATCCTCCATCTCCCACACCTCCAACTTCTCTATATCCTACACCTCCTACTCCTCCATCACCTCCACCTCCTACTTCTCTATATCCTACACCTCCTACTCCTCCAACTCATTCTCCTCCTTCTTCTTCATATCGTCCACCAATAACTCCTTGGTCTCTTAATCCTCCATCTCCTCCACCTCCTACTCCTCCATCTCCTACACCTCCTACACCTCAAACTCATTTTTCTCCCTCTCCTTCATATCTTCCACCTTTTACTCCTTCTTGTCCTAATCCTCCATCTCCTCCAACTCATTCTCCTCCATCTTCTTACTCTCCTCTACCACTTACTCCTTCATCTCCTAATCCCCCATCTCCTCCATCTTCTATTCCTCTATATCCTGCACCTCCTACTATTCCAACTCATTTTCCTCCATCTTCTCCATATCCTCTACCACATACTCATTCATCTCCTATTCCTCCTTCTCCTCCAACTCCTACTCCTCTATATCCTGCACCTCCTACTATTCCAACTCATTTTCCTCCATCTCCTTCATATCCTCCACTATTTACTCCTCCGTCTCTAAATTCTCCTTTCCCTCCAACTCCTACCTCTCTATATCCTGCACCTCCAAATATTCCAACTCATTCTCCTCCGTCTCCTTCATATCCTCCACCACTTTCGCCTTTGTCTACTAATCCTCCATCTCTTCCACCTCTTACTTCTCTATATCCTGCACCTCCTAGTCCTCTATATCCTGCACCTCCGACTCCTCCATCTCCTACACCTCCTACAACTCCAACTCCAACCTACATCTCCTTCATATCCTGCACCACTTACTCTTCCGTCTCCCAATCCTCCTTCTCCCACTCCTCTTACTCCTCTATATCCTACACTGCACCTCCTACTCCTCCAAATCATTCTCCTCCATCTCCTTCATATCTTCCACCACTTACTCCTTCATCTCCTAATCCTCGATCTCCTCTACCTCCTACTTCTCTATATCCTGCACCTTCTACTCCTCCATCTCCTACACCTCCCACACCTCCAATTCATTCTCCTCCATCTCCTTCATATCCTCCACCACTTACTCCTCAGTCTCCTAATCCTCCATCTCCTCCACCTCCCACTTCTCTATATCCTCCACCTCCTACTCCTCCCTGTCCTTCATCTCTTCCACAACTTACTCCACCTTCTTCTAATATTACTTCTCCTCCACCTCCTAATCCTCTATATTCAACACTTCCTACTCTTCCATCTCCTACACCTCCTACTTCTCCAACTCGTTCCCCTCCATGTACTTCATCCCCCCACACCACTTACTCCCTAATCTCCTGATCCCACTTCTCCTCCACCTCCTACTCCTCCATCCCCTACACCTGCTACTACTCCATAACCTACACTCCATACTCCCCCAACTCCTTCTCCTCCATGTCCTTCATATCCTCCACCACCTATTCCCCTCTATCCTAATCCTCCTTCTCCTCCATCTACTACTCCTCTATATCCTGTACCTCCCACTCCTCCAACTCGTACATATCTTACTCCTTGAGCTCCTACTCCTCCATGTCCTTCATATCCTCCACCACTTACTCCACCATATCCTGATCCTACTTCTCGTCCACCTCCTACTCCTCCATCTCCTACACTTGCTACTCCTCCAACTTCTTCTCCTCCATCTCCTTCATATCCTTCACCACCTACTCCCCCGTCTCCTAGTCCTACTTCTCCTCCACCTCTTAATCCTCTACATCCTGCATCTCCCACTCCTCCAACTCCTACACCTCCTACTTCTTCAACTCCTTCTTCTCCATCTCCTTCATCTCCTCCACCACTTACTCCACCATCTCCTGATCCTACTTCTCCTCCACTTCCTACTCCTCTATATCCTATACCTGCTACTCCTCCAACTCCTTGTCCATCTCCTTCATATCCTTCACCACCTACTCCCCCGTCTCTTAATCCTACTTCTCCTCCACCTCCTAATCCTCTATATCCTACACTTTCTACTCCTCCATCTCCTATACCTCCTACTCCTCCAACTCCTTCTCCTCCATGTCCCTCATCTCCCCCACCATTTACTTCCCGATCTCCTAATCCCACTTCTCCTCCACCCCCTACTCCTCCCTATCCTACACCTGCTATTCCTCCATCTCCTATACCTCCTAATCCTCCAACTCCTTCTCCATCTCCTTCATATCCTTCACCACATACTACCCCGTCTCCTAATGCTCCTTCTCGGCCACTCCTAATCCTTTATATCCTACACTTCCAACTCCTCCAACTCATTCTCATCCCTCTACTTCATATCCTCCACCACTTTCTTTTCTGTGTCCTAATCCTCCTTCTCCTCCACTTTCTACTCCTCCATCTCCAAGACCTCCTACACTTCAAACTCCTTCTCCTCCATCTGCTTTATATAAAAAACCATATACTCCCCCGTCTCCTATTCCTCCTTCGCCCCCACCTCCTAGTCCTCGATATTCTGCACATCTTACTTTTCTATTTCCTGCACCTCCTACACCTCCAACTCATTCTCCTCCTTCTCCTTCATATCTTCCACAACCTCCTTCCTGTCTCCTAATCTTCTTTCTCCTCCACTTTCTAATCCTCCCTTTCCTAAACCTCCTGCACTTCCAACTTCTTCTCCATCATCTCCTTCATCTCCTCCACACCTACTCCTCTGTCTCTTAATCCTCCTTCTCTTCCACCTCATACGCGTCTATATCCTGCATCTTTTACTCCTTCATCTCCCACACCTCCTACTTCTCCAACTCCTTCTCCTCCATCTCATTCATATCTTCCACATCCTACTCCTCCGTCTTTTAATCCTCCATCTCCTCCACATCCTATTCCTCCATCTCATTTGTGACGGAACCAAGTAATGTTGTGAATTCAAAGGCACGTTGGAAACGACTGAGTTGTATTATTGTAAAACACTCTCCTTATATACAAAACCTCAAGGCAACAGGACATTACAAATTCACAAGACAGACAATATTACAAAAGAAAAACCAGACATGAATTTTCATGTTCGTTTTAGTGCGAGGGAAGAGCATAATATATACAAAAGGAATTATGTACAATTGTTTGAAACACGGTTGGTACATGGCTCCCCCCCTAAAAATGACATACTGTACATGTTAAATAGGACGCCCTGATCTAGAGAGGCGAACTGTAGGCGGGTCATCTGGCAGAAGATAAGCAGGTTTTAGACGATCAATGGAGACCCAGTCTTCTTTGCCCTGAATGATTAAGAGGAATGCTTTCAGACTGCGTCGGATCACAAGGAAAGGGCCCGTGTAAGGGGGCGTTAGTGCAAGTCCGTTGGTATGTGATGCTTCGCTGGGGGCTTGTAAGTCTGGCGGCACGGAGTAAATTTTCCCACGACGTGACGTATGCGCTGGAGATCGTCGGAGGAGGTTGTAGAAGGAAAAAACTCGGCAGGGACGACCAACGGGTCGCCATACACCATTTCAGCTGCCGAGACATCGAGGGCGTCTTTAGGAGTGGTCCCTAGTCCCAGGAGGACCCAGGGAAGCTGAGTAAACCAGTTGCAATCCTTGCAGCGGGACATCAAAGCTGCTTTGAGGGTGCGATGAAAACGTTCAACCATTCCATTGGCAGCGGGGTTGTAGGCCGTTGTCTGATGTAGGGTGATACCAAGGAGATTCGCTAATGATGTCCACAATTGAGAGGTGAAAGTGGTTCTGTCAGAAGTAATATGCTCAGTGATACCAAATTTTGCAATCCATCCAGAGAGTTGTGGAGGATTTATTTTTGCTTTATTTTTATTTTTTTGTTTTTGCCAAATCCTGTGAGAGAGAGAGAGAGAGAGAGAGAGAGAGAGAGAGAGAGAGAGAGAGAGAGATATTGTGTTAGCGAGCGAAAGTAGTTAGGTTAACGATCGTTTGTGGTGAGAAAGACTGTTGGTTTAAATGAGATTTGTTTGTTTACATTTTTTAGTTAGGTTACGACAGTGGTGAATGTTTCGGAGCGAATGCTTTTTTTATTTGACTGCAGCTTGAGACAGTTCGTTTGTGAATGCTGGATTATATTTCATCATTATTATTTACCAGCGTGGAAGTGTTTTTTTTTATTTTCTGAGTAAGTACAGTTTTGTTTATCTTTGCTTGTAGTGATTGTGAATGATAGGAACAATTTATTATTTATCTTTGATTATAGTGCGATCGTTCAGTTAGTTAGGAGTGTTTGTAAGTGTTTTTCTTTTTTATTTTGGCAGGCCGTGATTCCTCCTTTGGTGAGGCTAACTCCTTTGGAGTGACTAAAATTTTTGAAAGTGGATTATTGTTGATGACCTGGCCTGCGAGTGATTTTGTATCAAGACTGCTCTTTAGAAACTGGATTTATTGTTGACGACCTGGCCTGTATTACGATTTGCTTGGACTGCTTTATGGATTGATGATGATGATGATGATGATGATAAGGATGATGATTACTGCGTACAAAATCAGCGAGGCAGTTGTGGCAAATTGCCACCCAGTGTAATCTGTTGACAACAAAGCTGTGATTGTGGTAGTTGCCGTAAAAGACTGTCGGCTTTGTTTTGGTGTTCACATATATATATTATTTTTGGTGTTGGTGTGCGGTGTAATTTAAGTTTGTTAGGTTTTTTTTTTGCGTTTATTTGAATGGTGTTACGTTGTTATATTTACTGTTGTTTATGATTAGTGTTAAGTATTTTGAATGTGGATGGTTTTGGTTGGATTTATTATAGTTAGTAAGAAATATATAGTTTTAAGGTTATGTTATGTTTTGTTTATTTCGTCCTTTTTGTCTAAGAGTCTGGTTGTAGATTACGTAAGGGGAAAGTTTGTTTTGTGGAGACCATTGTCAGTAAGTGTGATTCAGGGTGTGGGGGTTGTCCTTGCAACATCCCGCCACATTATTTTGGCGCCCGAACAGGGACTGCTGAGGCGGGACTGATAGCTGGACTCTTGGACGAAGGACTGAATAGGATAATAAATTAGATTAAGGTTGATGAAAAATGGACGAACAGTTGAGGGTTTTGAAGGAGGAATTGCGGCTGAGTAAGGAGCGTGAGGAGAAATTGTTGGAAGAGAATAAGTGGTTAAGGTGTGAGAATGAGGAGATGCATAGGAAACTGAGGGAAATTCAGGGAACTGTAGAGAGAGTGGAAGAGGGTGTTGAGATGAGGATGCGAGAGAATGAAGAACGAATGGAGAAACGAATGGAAGATATGATGGGGCAAGTCATGGGGATGATGAAAACTATAATGGGTGAAGGTGCAGTCGGAGGAGTGTCCTCAGTTTTGGGTAATGGGTTGATAGTGGATGAGAAGGCTAAGGTTAGTGATAATGGGAAAGGAAGTGATAGTGATAGTAATAGTAATAGTGATAATGAGATTAAAGATAAGGGAATTAGGCATAGTAAGGATGAATAGAAAGGTAGGAGGAAAGATGAAAGGAAAGGTAAAAGTGGTGTGAAGAAAGAGAAGAAAAAGTATCAGGCTGATAGCAAGGACGATCGTGAATGGGTGAAAGTGGCGAGTAAGAAAAGGGCTAGGAAGAGTATGATCAAGGATAGGAGTATGACTGTGGAATTAGATTCTTTATACTCTAGCGAGGAAGTAGGAAACAAGAAGGAAGGTAGTAGTGATGATAGCAGTGAGAATGAACGTGATGTGTGTAAGACTGTGTTTATGAGAGAGGTACCTCGGTGTGAAAGGTTCAATGAGCATAGTAGTAGGGATTTATACGAGTTTTTCAAGGAGTATGAGAGGTATTGTCAGGATAAGTATGGTGATAGTAAAAGAGTTTGGGCTAGGGAGATAGGAGAATATTTGACTGGGTATTTGTTGACGATGTATGGAGTGATAATGAGTGTAGGGGACGTTGATTATGAAAGTGTGAAAAAGAGAATAATTGAGCAGGTAAAACGTATGAATGGGAGTGTTAAGTATAAGCGTAAGAATGATTTTGATGAAGCACGGATGAATGCAGGAGAAGCGATGTCGATGTATGTATGTAGGTTGGAAACGTTAGCTAGGAAGAAGTATGGGGATGAAGGTATAAATAAGAATAAGGAGTTAATGAGGAAGTTTTTGGCTACTGTGCCTGAGAATGTTGCTGAGTTTATTAATTTGAAACGCAAGGAGAAAATGAGGTGGACGCAAGAGAGATTGACATGGGATGATATACTAGAGATAGTTGAGGATTATGAGTTAGATAGGTGCATGAAAGAAAGTAAATCTGTGAGTGTAAGAACTGTAATGGAAGAAAGTGTAATAGAATTTGGTAGTTATAAGGATGCAATTTTGAGAGGACCAATGAGGGTAGCTGATAATGTAGTAGATAGGAGTGTTAGGGCGAGTAATGTGGGAATACCTGTAAGGACAAATGAAGGATTTAGGCAGAGTAATTGGCGCAATAGGGATAGGAGTGTGAGTGCACATCGAGATATGTCAGATAGCCGTGTCCGTGATGAAAAGTGTTATAGGTGTGGGAAAGTTGGTCATAAGAAGAATGAATGTAGATGGGCTCTAGGTGCTTGTTTTTGGATGTGGTGAGGTAGGGCATAGAATTAGTGAGTGCAAGAAAGAGAAAGGGATAAAATGTTATCGGTGTGGTATGACTGGGCATATAGCGAGCTGATGTCGTAGTAATCGTATGAATATGATTTGTGGTAATTGTGGTAAGGATGGTCATTATGCTAGAATGTGCAAGGAGCCACGGGGTAAGTGTACTGAATGTGGCGCAGATGGGCATGTAGCTAGAGTATGTAGGAAGAAGGGATTAAGTCAGCCAGGATGTTCGGGAAACTAGAGTGTAAGAGGGTTCAGCTGGGTGAGTCCTCCTGTGTGTGTGGAAGGAATAGGATTAATGTTTGTGAGAATGGGATGAGTAATTGGTTGGAAATGAGCAAGTATGAACCGAGTATGCATGAGAAATTAGGGCTGGAAAATAAACAATTAGTGTTAGTTGAATATAGGAAAAAGAGGCGTTTGAAAGTTTTAAGTGAGGAGAAAGTGCAAGGGAAATTTATAGGTATAGGTAAGAATACGAATAAGTATGACAAGGGTGTAAATGTACAAGTGAGTGTGGAAGATAAATGTATTAATACAGATGAAACGTGGCTGAGTATGAATGATACTTATAGTGTGTGTGGCTTTTCGTTAGATGATGTAAAAGAAAAAATGAATAGTGCAAGAATGAGAGACAGGAGAATGATAAGTAGCATGAATGAATCTTTTGTTAAAGTTGAGAATGTTTTTGATGAAATGGATGAACTGTTTACAGAAATGAGTGTAATTATAGGGCCAGACGAGAACGAGGTAGATGGGATTGTACATGATATATTAGATGATAGGGATTTAGATAAGAATAGTGTTAATGTAGCGAATGATTGTGATAAGGAAGAAACGAATGAGAGAGTGTATGGAGGCCCAGTTACTCGGAGTAGAGGTTCCGTTCCCGACTGCGACTGGGTTATGAAAAAAATTAATGTAAGTGTTGTGTGAGAAGGATTTGGCAAAGTAAGGGGGGAGAAATGTGGAGGATTTATTTTTGCTTTATTTTTATTTTTTTGTTTTTGCCAAATCCTGTGAGAGAGAGAGAGAGAGAGAGAGAGAGAGAGAGAGAGAGAGAGAGAGAGAGAGAGAGAGAGAGAGAGAGAGAGAGAGAGAGAGATATTGTGTTAGCGAGCGAAAGTAGTTAGGTTAACGATCGTTTGTGGTGAGAAAGACTGTTGGTTTAAATGAGATTTGTTTGTTTACATTTTTTAGTTAGGTTACGACAGTGGTGAATGTTTCGGAGCGAATGCTTTTTTTATTTGACTGCAGCTTGAGACAGTTCGTTTGTGAATGCTGGATTATATTTCATCATTATTATTTACCAGCGTGGAAGTGTTTTTTTTTATTTTCTGAGTAAGTACAGTTTTGTTTATCTTTGCTTGTAGTGATTGTGAATGATAGGAACAATTTATTATTTATCTTTGATTATAGTGCGATCGTTCAGTTAGTTAGGAGTGTTTGTAAGTGTTTTTCTTTTTTATTTTGGCAGGCCGTGATTCCTCCTTTGGTGAGGCTAACTCCTTTGGAGTGACTAAAATTTTTGAAAGTGGATTATTGTTGATGACCTGGCCTGCGAGTGATTTTGTATCAAGACTGCTCTTTAGAAACTGGATTTATTGTTGACGACCTGGCCTGTATTACGATTTGCTTGGACTGCTTTATGGATTGATGATGATGATGATGATGATAAGGATGATGATTACTGCGTACAAAATCAGCGAGGCAGTTGTGGCAAATTGCCACCCAGTGTAATCTGTTGACAACAAAGCTGTGATTGTGGTAGTTGCCGTAAAAGACTGTCGGCTTTGTGTTGGTGTTCACATATATATATTATTTTTGGTGTTGGTGTGCAGTGTAATTTAAGTTTGTTAGGTTTTTTTTTTTTTTTTGCATTTATTTGAATGGTGTTACGTTGTTATATTTACTGTTGTTTATGATTAGTGTTAAGTATTTTGAATGTGGATGGTTTTGGTTGGATTTATTATAGTTAGTAAGAAATATATAGTTTTAAGGTTATGTTATGTTTTGTTTATTTCGTCCTTTTTGTCTAAGAGTCTGATTGTAGATTACGTAAGGGGAAAGTTTGTTTTGTGGAGACCATTGTCAGTAAGTGTGATTCAGGGTGTGGGGGTTGTCCTTGCAACATCCCGCCACAGAGTAAGGCAGATGTACATGAGGCGGACGTTGCAGTTTCCATGGGAATGGCTTCAGGCCAACGGGTGGAGCGGTCGATGATGGTAAACAGGTAACGATGTCCTTGTGATGTGGGTAGGGGGCCTACAAAGTCGACGTGAATGTGTGCGAAACGACGCTGAGGTTCAGGAAAGGTGCCCACTCCTGAATCCGTGTGTCGATGTACTTTGGAAGTTTGGCAAGAAGTACAAGCGCGGACCCAATCCTTAGCATCCTTAGAAATGCCGTGCCAAATGAACTTTGCTTTCAGCAGCTGTGCAGTAGAACGGCACGAGGAATGTGAAAGGCTGTGAATGAAATCAAACACCTGTCGGCGCATGGGAGCAGGAATCGAAGGTCGCGGTCTACCAGTACTGACGTCACAGAGGAGGGTGGTGTTGGAGTCTTCGAGGGGAAAATCTTCCCAACGGAGGGACGTGCAGGATGTCCTACAAGCTTGATACTCTGGATCCTGTCGTTGGACTTCAGCCAGGGCGTTGTAATCCAATCCCAGTTGAACGGCAGCCAACGTGTTTCTTGACAGGGCATCGGCAACGGGATTCATTTTCCCAGGGACATATTAGAGGGTGCAATTGTATTCAGCCACGGCGGAGAGATGTCGGCGTTGACGGGCGGACCAGGCGTCAGACTGTCGAGTGAAGGCGTGCACCAGAGGCATGTGGTCTGTGCGAATGACGAAGGGCGTACCTTCTAAGAAATGGCGAAAGTGAGGGATAGCCAAGTGCGCCGCCAGCAATTCTCGATCGAAGGTAGAATAACCCGATTCTGCCTTGGACAGCTTTCTGCTGAAGAAGGCCAATGGGCGGGGCAAGCCTTTGACCACCTGCTCGAGTACTGCACCAATAGCGACGTCACTGGCATCGGTGGAGAGAAGGAGAGGGGCGTGTGGGATAGGAAAAGTGAGAGCCGCAGCAGTTGATAGGGCCTTCTTTGCATTGCAGAAGGCTGCTTCTTGAAGCGGACCCCACTTCAGGTCCTTTGGCTTGCCCTTGAGGCAGGCGTAGAGGGGAGCAAGAGTGGCGGCAATGGTTGGCAGAAAACGGTGATAATAGTTGATCATGCCCAAGAATTCCTGCAGAGCTTTGACGGTCGAGGGCGCAGGGAAATTCTGAACGGCTGCTACCTTCTCAGGGAGGGGTTGGACTCCTTCAGGAGTGATACGGTGCCCTAAGTACGACACTTTGTTGGCGCCAAAGGTACACTTGTCGTACCGGTCTACAAGGCCGTTTTGTTGCAGGTGGTCGAGCACGATGCGCAGGTGACGGAGGTGTTCCTCTTTTGAGGAGGAGAACACAAGTATGTCATCCACATAACATACACAGAAAGGGAGGTCCCCTAAGATGCCATCCATGAGACGTTGAAACGTTGCCCCAGAATTACGAAGGCCAAAACAAGAGTAATTGAAGGTGTATGTACCAAACAGATTGGTGATGGCGGTCTTGGGGATGTCTTCTGGGTTCATAGGCACCTGATAATACCCCTTCAGGAGGTCGAGCGTAGAGAAAACCTTCGCTTTGTGCAGGTAGGAGGTCACATCGGCAATGTTTGGGAGGGGGTAGTGATCCTGTTCTGTTTGCATGTTCAGGCGCCTGTAATCCCCGCACGGACGGAGGGAGCCGTCTTTCTTCAGAACGATGTGTAAGGGTGAACACCAAGGGGTGGAGGCCTTTTGGCAAAGGCCCATTTTCTCCATTTCGCCGAACGTCTGTTTGGCGGCTGCCAATCGTTCCGGTGCCAGACGTCTGAATTTTGCGAAGACTGGGGGTCCCGTCGTCTTGATATGGTGATAAATACCGTGCTTGGCAGGAACCATGGGCGTTTGGCGAAGTTCTGGACGGAAAACTTCCAGGTACGACGTGAGGAGGTGGGCGTAGGCATCCGTGGGTGCGCTGATGTGGAGAGTGAGGTTAGAGGGGGCGGGTTGAAGAGGTGTCGACAAGTACGAGTCTGCGTTGACCAATCGTCAGTGGGCGACATCGACTAGAAGGTGGAAATAAGAGAGGAAATCCGCACCGAGGATTGGCATTGTGACGTCAGCAACGAGAAACTTCTAATTGAATTTACCGTTTCCGAACGATAATGTGAGGTTCTTGTAACCGTAGGTGGGTATCGCAGATCCGTTGGCAGCTACCAAGCGGACGTCGGCAGATGTAGACAGACTACGTAGTGCCTTGAAGAGTTTCCTTGGCAAAAGAGAACAACAAGCACCCATGTCTACCAAAATTCGCACGCCCGTTCCTGCATCCTGTAAAAAGAAAAGATTAGAAACATGGGAGGCCCCCGCCACAAGCGATGGCCTACTTACACGTTTTTTGGCCACTGACAATCCTTGGCACATTTCTTCGCGGTTGCCCCGAATCTGAAGTGGTAGTAGCAAAACTACGGCGGATGGGAGGTAGTAAGTGGCTGTAGAAGTCATTCGTTGGGGCGCGAGCGATTGGTGGGTGGTGGGCAGCTTTGTCACCGCTTCGGCACGTCACGGGGTAGGCGTGTATGTCCTACGGCATTCATGTCAGCTTCAGTTGACGTTGAATAGGCATCCTTGTCGTCAGGGGTGGAGGCATTGATGGAAGTCTTGAAGTGGCTGTCCATAAGGGCGTCGGCTTTGGTCATCAAGTCCTTTATGGGTAAACTATCGACATCGGCTATGGCAGCGCGTACAGGTTCGGGTTAACGGCGTATCCAAAGGGCACGAAGAAGGTTCACCTCACGAGGAGAGCCGTCTGCGGCAGGTTGAAGGCGAGCGATACTGGTCATTTCCCTGAGGGCAAGCGAAGCCCTTTGGTCCCCCAACGGTTGTTGCGAGAGCTGAAAAAGCTTTGCTATACGGGCGGCTGGCGACGGCGAGTACTGCTGCAGAAGGTATGTTTTGAGGGCGTCATACGCTATTGGGGTGTCTCCTTGCTCTCAAAGCCTGTCAGATATTTCTGGGAAGGTGTCCTTGGGTATCGCCGCGAGAACATAATCCGCTTTGGTGGTTGAGCGAGTCACGCCCTTGATACGGAAATGGACTTCTGCGCGTTGAAACAAAGCAAACGCCACTCTGGTGGCGAACGGTGAAAGTTTCAATGGGGTGGCCGCAGCGCCAACTGCTGTAGTAGAGTCCGTCTCCGTCATAGTACCAACAATGGGGGGGCGAGGGAGGTGGGGGTGGAAGGCAGTGGGTGCGAGTCGACTTCCGGGGTCACCAATGTGTCGGCGCCGAGTAAGGTTGTGAACTCAAAGGCAGGTTGGAAAAGACTGAGTTTTATTATTGTAGAACACTCTCCTTATATACAAAACCTCAAGGCAACAGGACATAACAAGTTCACAAGACAGACAATATTACAGAGGAAAAACCAGACATGAATTTTCGTGTTTGTTTTAGTGAGAGGGAAGAGCGAAGATACAAGCATAACATATACAAAAGGAATTATGTACAATTGTGTGAAACACGGTTGGTACACCTTCATCTCCTCCACTACCTACTCCTCCGTATCCTAATCCTCCTTTTCCTCCAGCTCCTACTCTTTTATATTTTGCATCTCCTACTCCTCCATCTCCTACACCTACGACTCCTCCAACTCCTTCTCCTCCATTTCTTTCATCTCTTCCACCACCTACTCCTCCGTTTCTCAATCCTCCTTTTCCTCCACCTCCTACTCCTCCGTCTCCTATTCCTCCTTTTCCTCCACCTCCTACTCCTACATATCTTGCAACTCGTATTCCTCCAACTCTTTCTCGTCCATCTCCTTTATATCCTCCACCACCTACTCCCACGTCTCCTAATCCTCTTTCTCCTCCACCTTCTACTCCTACATCTCCTACACCTCTTACATCTCCAACCTCTTTTCCTCCATCTTATTCATATCATCCACCACTTACTCCTCCGTCTTCTAATCCTCCCACTCCTCTACCTCCTGCTCCTCCTTTCCTCCTCGTCCTCTTTTTCCTTCTTTTCATGAGCAATTAATTATAATATCCAAGTGGTGGAAGTCGAAACATTTGCATTCATATGAAATCCTGAATTAGCTTCATGTTTCAGTCTTCAACTTTCTCATTGGGAGTTATCCGGATATCCTATAAATTCTAAATGAGATGACTCCATTTTCACATTGTAATTAAATTATGGAAATATTGTACTAGGATTATCATCATATCCATGCAAAGATTAGTTACGAGTTCAGGCATTGTCATAATAATAATAATAATAATAATAATAATAATAATAATAATAATAATAATAATAATAATAATAATAATAATAATAATAATAATAATAATAATAATAGCAACGTTTCCAGAATTGTACATAGATTAAAAAACAGACAGTGTCAGGCAGAAAAGCGTTCACCTAGATTTGAAACCATTTCCGGAAAAGTTGGATGGAGAGATTTACGACCAAAACGTGAAGTTAGAACAAGATTTCATATGTATGCAAATGTGGCGACCTACGCCACTTGGATATTATAATTAATTGCTCATGAAACAAAGGTAGAGAGAGAGAGAGAGAGAGAGAGAGAGAGAGAGAGAGAGAGAGAGAGAGAGAGAGAGAGAGAGAGTGAGAGAGTGAGGGCGGAGTTAAGGGAAATAAGAGAAAGGAGAGATTGTGTTTATGTGCTGGATACCAGGAAGTAAAACTAGGAGATAGCTGTCATTAAAACAAGATTGCTATCTTCGGGAGAGTAATCCATCTTGGGCAATACTTTGTTTTCCTCACTGCGTGGATTAGAAAAGATATTTTTAAATCAATGCTAAATTTGTCATACTATTATTAAAGCACATCTTTGATTGAGAGAGAGAGAGAGAGAGAGAGAGAGAGAGAGAGAGAGAGAGAGAGAGAGAGAGAGAGAGAGAGAGAGAGAGAGTATAGTCATCACAAAATATCAAGAATATGTGATGTATTGTTATTGAACAAAGTGATTAATAATCGAAATTCTGGCCATCAATTAGAGTATTTCCGTCTTGGTTTAAAGGTTCAAAGATCGCCCATGAATGGCAGAAGCAAGGGGCCGTGGCAATGCCCTAGCTGCCGAGCGGGACAATGCCCTAGCTGCCTAGGAGGACAATGCCCTAGCTGCCTGAACATGACAATGCCTTAGCTGCCTAGCGGGACAATGTCGTACCTGCCTAGCAGGATAATACCCTTGCGGCCTAACATGACAATGCTGTAGCTGCCTAGCAGGACAATGCCCTAGCTGCCCCGCAGGATAATGCCCTAGCAGCCTAACATGACAATGTTTTAGCTGCCTAGCAGGATAATGCCGTAGCTGCCTAGCAGGACAATGCCCTAGCTGCCTAACATCACAATGCCTTACCTGCCTAACAGGACAATGTCCTAGCTGCCTAGCATGATAATGTCCTAGCTGCCTAACATCACAATGCCTTACCTACCTAGACGGACAATGCCCTAGCTGCCTAGTACGACAATGCCCTAGCTGCCTAGCAGGACAATAACTTAGCTGTTTAGCAAGAGAACGCCCTAGCTGCCTCGTAGGACAATGCCCTAGCTGCCTAGCAGAACAATGCCCTAGCTACATAGCAGGACAAAGCCCTAACTCTCCAACGTGACAATGCCTTATCTGACTAGCAGGACAATACCCTAGCTGCCTGGCAGGACAATACCCTAGCTGCCTAGCAGGACAATGTCTTAGCTGCCTAACATGACAATGTTTTAGCTGCCTAGCAGGACAATGCCCCAGCTGCCTAGCAGGACAATGCCCCAGCTGCCTAGCAGGACAATGCCCTAATTACCTAAGCTGGCAATATCTTAGCGACCTAGCAGGGTGATACCCTAGTTGACTAACAGGACAATCCCCTAGCTGCCTAACAGGACAATGCCCTAGCTGCCTAGCAGGACAATAACTTAGCTACCTAGCAAGAGAACGCCCTAGCTGCCTAGCAAAACAATGCCCTAGCTTCCTAGCAGAACAATGCCCTAGCTACATAGCAGGACAAAGCCCTAACTCTCTAACATGACAATACCTTATCTGACTAGCAGGACAATACCCTAGCTGCCTAGCAGGACAATGTCTTAGCTGCCTAACATGACAATGTTTTAGCTGCCTAGCAGGACAATGCCCCAGCTGCCTAGCAGGACAATGCCCTAGTTACCTAAGTTGGCAATACCTTAGCGACCTAGCAGGGTGATGCCGTAGCTGACTAACAGGGCAATCCCCTAGTTGCCTAACAGGACAATGCCCTAGCTGCCTAGCAGAACAATGCCTTACCTGCCTAGATGGACAATGCCTTAGTTGCCTAGCAAGACAATGTGCTAGCTGCCTAGCAGGACAGTGCCCTAGCTTCCTAGCAGGACAATGCCCTAGCTGCCTAACATGACAATGCCTTAGCTGCCTAGCAGTACAATGCCCTAGCTGCATAGCAGGACAATGCCCTAGCTGCCTAACATGACAATGCCTTAGCTGTCTAGCAAGACAATGCTCTAGCTGCCTAGCAGGACAATGCCCAAGCTGCCTAACAGGACAATGCCTTAGCTGCCTAGCAGGACAATACCCTAGCTCCCTAGCAGGACAATGTGTTAGCTGCCTAGCAGGACAATTGCCCTAGCGGCCTGGAAGAACAATGCCCTAGCTGCCTAACATGACAATGCCTTAGCTGACTAGCAGGAAAATGCCCTTGTGGCGTAGCAAGACTATGCCCTAGCTGCCTAGCAGGACAATTGCCCTAGCAGCCTGGAAGGACAATGCCCTAGGTGCCTAGTGGGACAATGCCCTAGCTGCCTAACATGACAATGCCTTAGCTCTCTAGCAGGACAATGGCCTAGCTGCCCAGCTTGATAATGCTCTACCTGCCTAACATAACAATGCATTAGCTGCGTAGCAGGGCAATGCCCTAGCTGCCTAGCAGGGCAATACTCTAGCTGCCTAACATGACAGTGCATTAACTGCCTAGCAGGACAATGCCCTAACTGCCTAGTAGGAAAATGCCCTAGCTGCCTAACAGGACAATGCCTTAGTTGCCTAGCAGGACAATACCCTAGAGTAGTGGTCTTCATTGCGCGGCTCTCGGGACATTGGCGGTTCGTAATGACCATTTGGCGTTTCGCAGGAGACTCATGAGAGAAAAAGAAAAGGAAAGAATTCATCAGTGATGAAAGAAAAACTCCAAAGTATTAGGTATAAATATCATTTTGTTGTATCACTCATCTTTTCATGTGATGGCTAATATGAATACATTCAATAAGCCTAGAGTCTTCATTTTCATCTGTCCAAAAATATGAAATCTGAAATCTCGATTACTCTGTCAGCGTTGCATGAAATAAAAATAAGTTTAAGAAAAATTAACAAGCAACTGAAGAGTAATCGAGATTTTAGTGTTAATTTTTTGGCCAGTTGAAAACGGAGGCTCTATAGTGGCCTTGACAGTTGTTTAGTTTCCAGAATATGTTACAGACAATTTGACAGAGGCAAAATATGAAATTGCATGGATCTTGGCCAAATATAAGAAACCTATTACAGATGCAGAGATTGTTTAAGAATTTGTGTTTGCATCAGCAGAGAAAATGTTTTGTGGTTTCAGTGATGAAGATGCTATTTTCAAACAATTCATATCCAATGCAACCACAATGAGGAGGACAGAAAAAAAAATGGCAATGACGTTCGTCCTCAGTTAATTGCAGATCTGTCCGCTGTTCCCTACTTTAGCATTGCTTTGAATGAAAGCACAGATATTTGTGATGTTCTACAGTTATGTGTTTGGGTACGATTTTCAAAAGAAGACTTATTCCTTATTTTGGGAAGAATTATTGTGTCTATTACTATAGCTAAAATAGAGACATGTCAACTGCATTATTAGAAATTTTTTTTTTTTGGACAATAACCTGAAATATTTCTCATGGCTTGTGTCTGTACTGATGGTGCCCTCAACATGAGAGGCGAAGAGAAGGGTCTCATTGGATTAATGATGAAGAAAGAGGAAATTCCAGATTTGGCCGCATTCCATGTACAATTCACCAGGAAGTACTTGTGGTAAAACTCAAAGACTGTGAACTTCAAAATGTAATGCAGCTGGTTGTTCAGGTGGTACATTTTATTGTTTCAAGTTCATTGTATCATCGTTAGTCTCGTGAACTACTGGCTGAATATGACAGAGTATGGAAATTTAGTGATGCCTACTAAAGTGAGATGATTATTTCGAGGCAGAGTGCTTGAACGATTCTTGAGTATCCTGCCTCAAATTTGTGAGTTCACTGCAAGCAAAGGAAGAATTGAACTTGAACTGGAGAATCCAGATTGGATAATGAAACTGGCTTTCCTAAATTATCTCACATGCCACCTGAATGTACTAAATTGGAAGTTACAAGGACGGGGCAAACATCTAACTGCAATGCTAGATGTGGTCACAGCATTTCAAAATAAGAACACATAAGTTTCCATACCAGACAGACAATTTGTGCATTATCCAATCTATAGAAAAGCCACACTTGACAATCCAGTGATGTTGCAAAGTTCCAACTATGACACTCCCGAGAACGTATTGAAAGATTTGGGAAAGGAGTTTGAGTCAGTATTTATTTGTGTAATGAAGGACAAGGAATTCTCCAGTTTCATTGAGACCCTGTTTAATGTGCATGTTTGAGTCTTGAGTTCTATACTTGCTGAACTCTACCCTGATCGTGCTTCTGTGGAATCTGAGATTGTCGAGCTGCCTGTTGAAGGTGATTTTAAAATCAAGGTGAGGAAAATTTCTGTCATATTATCCCTGATATATATTATCCAGTTTTGAAGCAATCTAAAAAAAAAAAAAAGTTGTGTGCTATTTTGTGAGCATATACACGTGAATCTACATTTTCAACTATGAATATTGTGAAGAGAAATTACAGAGATAGAGGCAATAGTGCACATTTGGATATCCTAACAAGAATAGCTGAGACAAATTACAATTACAGCTTAGAGAAAGCGAAGGAACAGCAGGGTCATTTCCGGTCATCAAAACATTAGATGAAGGTATCATATTTATTCTTAAAATCTATTTTAGTAAAGCCAAGAATTTCAATATACTGTAATTTATGAATTAGGTATGGGTATCAGTTTTATTTTATAAATACGTGGCTTTGAAAACCTACAAAAAATGTGATTTAGCTCACACAGTCACACACACATTATATATATATATATATAAATATATATATATATATATATATATATATATATATATATATATATATATATATATATATATATATATATATATATATATATATATGTGTGTGTGTGTGTGTGTGTGTGTGTATTTGTGTATATGTATGTATGCATTCGGCGTATTCTTGAGGTTTAAGGATTAAGTGGCTTACGGTTTGGGTAGGTCATAAACTTTTGGTTCCCTTGAAAAATTAGCGAATATCACTGCCCTAGAGCACCCATTCCCAAATGGGGTTCCGCGAAACCTTAGGGCTCCGTGAACTATAACTAGGGGATTCGCTGAGACTTCATGTTTTATTTCATTATTTACTTGTTTTCATTTTATTTTTTTCGTTAAACATGCCGTGAGAAATCGTAAGCCAATAATCGTTTTGCCGTAACATATCGGGTGGTATTTTTACTTTCAACTTTACCAAAGATAGGTATTACAAATGACGGTTAAATGCATTGCACAGAAGGCAAGCAACAGGGTTTCGATGCGGCATGAGTCATAAAGCATACTCGTATCGCACAGTTTAACTGATTTCATAAGTGTTATAAGCTGGCCAGTTAGAACTTCTGTATTTCCATTTTCATTTCTTAGTCTCCCTTGAACAAAAAGTGAAACCAAAGTCTTTCAACTGTCCTATAGTAATTGTGAAAGGGTGAAATATTAGAATAGTTAAAAAGGAACCATTCAACAATTGAGGATAATCATGTGAAGGAAAAGGGCTATACATTATATATATATATATATATATATATATATATATATATATATATATATATATATATATATATATATATATATATATATATATATATATATATATATACCAAGGCACTTCCCCCAGTTTTGGGGGGTAGTCGACATCAAACAAAAGAAACAAAAAAAAAAAAGGGGGGGGAGACCTCTCCTCTCTACGTTCCTCACAGCCTGACAAGGGACTCAACCGAGTTCGGCTAGGGTGCCACAGCCCACCCTCCCCCGTTATCCACCACAGATGAAACTTCATAACACTGAATCCCCTACTGCTGCTACCTCCGCGGTCATCTAAGGCACCGGAGGAAGCAGCAGGGCCTACCGGAACTGCGTCACAATCGCTCGCCATTCATTCCTATTTCTAGCACGCACCCATGCCTCTCTCCCATCTATCCTCCTATCACCCAGAGCTTTCTTCACTCCATCCATCCACCCAAACCTCGGCCTTCCTATTGTACTTCTCCCATCAACTCTTGCATTCATCACCTTCTTTAGCAAACAGCCATTTTCCATTCTCTCAACATGGCCAAACCACCTCAACACATTCATATCCACTCTGGTTGCTAACTCATTTCTTACACCCGTTCTCACCCTCACCACTTCATTCCTAATTCTATCTACTCGAGATACACCAGCCATACTCCTTAGACACTTCATCTCAAACACATTCAATTTCTGTCTCTCTGTCACTTTCATTCCCATAACTCTGATCCATACATCACAGTTGGTACAATCACTTTCTCATACAGAAATCTCTTTACATTCATGCCCAACCCTCTATTTTTACTACTCCCTTAACTGCCCCCAACACTTTGCATCCTTCATTCACTCTCTGACGTACATCTGCTTCCACCCCACCATTTGCTGCACCAACAGACCCCAAGTACTTAAACTGATCCACCTCCCCAAGTAACTCTCCATTCAACCTTGCACCACCTTCCCTTCTCGTACATCTCATAACCTTACTCTTACCCACATTAACTCTCAACTTACTTCTCTCACACACCCATCTCCCATCACCAGGACCTCAACACCTGCAACAGCAATTATGTCTGCCTCCCTATTATCCTCAACATTCAGTAAACTTTCAAAATATTCCGCCTATCTTTTCCTTGCCTCCTCTCCTTTTCTACAACCTTCCATTTACATCTTTCACTGTCTCTTCAATTCTTAAGCCAGCCGTCCTTACTCTCTTCACTCCTTTCCAAAACTTCTTCTTATTCTCTTCATATGAATAACCCAATCCCTGACCCCACCTCGGGTCAGCTGCCCTCTTTGCCTCATTTACCTTGCGCTTAACTTCCACATTTTTCTCTCTGTATTTTCCATACTTCTCTATACTATTACTCACCAGCCATTCTTCAAAAACCCTCTTTTTCTCTTCCACTTTTACCTTCACTCCATTCCACCATTCACTGCCCTTCTTCACGCTGCCTCCAACAAACTTCTTGCCACACACATCACTTGTAATCCCAACAATATTTTCTTTTACTAACTTCCACTCCTCCTCTAAATTACCAGTTTCTCTTACTTTCACTTCGTCATATGGCATTTTCAACCTTTCTTGATATTTACTTTTTACCCCCGGTTTTATTAACTCTTCAACCCTCACTAGCTCCCTTTTACATCCACCTACTCTATTCCCCCACTCTTTTGCTACAACTAATTTTCCTTTCACCAAAAAAGGATCAGACATACTGTTAGCCATACCCCTAAACACGTGCACGTCTTTCAATCTTCAAAATAATCCATTAATGCCCTTTCTACCAATCTTCTATTTGCCACTCTTACCCATGTATACTTGTTTTTATCTTTCTTTTTGATAAAGCTAGAACATATCACCATCTCTTGCTCAACACTCATATCTACCAGTCTCTCACCACTCTCATGTTCACCTGGTACGCCATACTTCACAATGACACCTTCTACCTCTCCAGCGCCCACTCTAGCATTTAAGTCACCCATGACAACTACATACTCCTTCTACCCAGTCCTTCTACACACCTAGTCAATTCATTCCAGAACTCATTCCGCTCTTCTTCACTTTTCTCACAACCTGGTATATATATATATATATATATATATATATATATATATATATATATATATATATATATATATATATATATATATATATATATATATATATATATATATCACCATCTCTTGCTCAACACTCATATCTACCAGTCTCTCACCACTCTCATGTTCACCTGGTACGCCATACTTCACAATGACACCTTCTACCTCTCCAGCGCCCACTCTAGCATTTAAGTCACCCATGACAACTACATAACTCCTTCTACCCAGTCCTTCTACACACCTAGTCAATTCATTCCAGAACTCATTCCGCTCTTCTTCACTTTTCTCACAACCTGGTATATATATATATATATATATATATATATATATATATATATATATATATATATATATATATATATATATATATATATATATATATATTCATATATATATATATATATATATATATATATATATATATATATATATATATATATATATATATATATATATATTGTGATGGCTGGCTTTGACCACCACTCAAAACACTACACTTATCAAATAGTATTCACCATCATACAGTACTAAGTCCACTAAAGGTGGAATAGTAACCAAACATCAATACGAGTGCAAAGTCAACTCAAGGGGACAAAGAAAATACCACAAAAATTTCCTTAATTTTAATACATAATAACAGACAGAAATAACACCTGAACCACAATAATACAATAATAAATGATACACACTCAATCTTAACTCCCTGTAAAAGAAAACAATTACACGATTACAGAAAGATCATCAACACATGCATACTAAATGGAGAGAGGGTCCAGAAAGGAGAAGGCCAACGAAAAGTGAGAACATCCTAACAAATACAAACTAAATATCCCTATCAAATTGACGATGGCTGGTGTGATTGAAAGGCTTTCACAAGCTCCACTAATGACGTCAGCTGACTATCAACGGTCGTGATCACGATACTTAAGCAGGTATAAATATTATTACCTTGGGACAGAGAGCTCCCCTTGGCTTTTACTGAACCAAGGGCAGTGCACAAAATGTTAAGATGATCTGGGTCCTTGCTGCAGAGAAAGGATATCCAAAAAGCTAAATAGCTTCACACTGTAGCTCTGCAATGGCGAGGAGTAAATATAATCCAGTAGCAAATGTCGTGCCCTTCAATGTTGGAGGCTCAGAAACACACTGAGGAACCATCCTCAAAAAAAGCCCCTCCAAAACTCCGTTCACGCAGGAGCGCAGCCACGTAACCAACACCACTTGAAAATATAAAACAGCCGTTAGTCCATTATAACCACTAACATAACCACCAGTGAAAAGACAAACAATAAAGCAGGAAAACAATAAGTCTACAGTATATTTAACCTTATACATCTATAAAAACTTAAATAATTTAGAAATATATAGCAATAATATTACACCTCCTCACCCAACCGAAAAAAAAATTCAATTGTTTTTTTCTTTTAAAGTGATTTGAATTACCGAATACAGGTTATCACATAATGAAATATTAAACCAACACTCAAAAATGTTAAATATTAAACCAACACTCAAAAATAATTATTAAACAAACTGCAAAAACATGACAAACAAAAGGAAAGAGGGGGGCAAGTACCAAGGTTTGCAGCTCACAAGGATAGCAATATATAACCAATATTAAAAAAAAAATCTTAAACCTAAATTAATCACAAGTAAACTTTCCAAAACCCGAAAACTAAAACATCACCATTCGATAAAACCAAAACATCACCATTCGATAAATAGGTACCCAACCTAAAAATTTCACATCACTCATACCGTTAATAAACTTAATTAAGAGTCATTGCACTAACAACCGGATTCTGTATATATAGTCCAAAAGCTATAACCTTTTCCACACTCAATACACTGTTCATTTTCAGGGATACACATCACTCACTATCAATAAATGTTGATCACAAAAACCACTGTCTATTTCAGTGTTATATATCACACTTATCACCATAGTGTCCAATACATACACACCGAACGACACAGAGAAGACCACCACAAGACTCCCCTGCGCAAACAAACAAACAAAATCGATGAAGCGTAATTATTAGCCTGAAAATACAGAATACCAGATTAGTGCCTATCTCTTTTCTTAGCTTATTATAAACCTTATCGTACCTGACACCTCTAAACCTTAGTAGATTAACCTTAACTCAGTCTAGGGTACCACTCATACACCAGCCTGTAGCGCCTAAAAAACGGCTGTTGTGCTACAGACCTGTGAGCCCATGACCCATCTAATTAATCAATCATTAGAAAGTACCAGTGATCACCCTCACCTTTTAACCTTAAAGATCCCATATAATATACCTAAAACATTATAGTCTTCTGTAAACAAACCATGATTAATAAATCTTGAATATACATTTACTTCTACTCACTACGTGCCCACTTCAACAGCACACACACCATAATTAGAACGATACAGATACTACCTTTAATAACTGCATAGCCCTCTGTCAATAATCTAATACTCAACGCTGCGAGAGAGAAAATCGGCAACAATATTATCTTCTCCATCACGAGGCTCAATACTACGCAGTACTCTAGAAGTTTTATTCCAGCTGTGACCAAGTTGTGGAATGATCTTCCTAATCGGGTGGTTGAATCAGTAGAACTTCAAAAGTTCAAAGTTGGAGCAAATGCTTTTTTGTTGACCAGGCGGACATAGTCTTTTTATAGTTTATTTATGACATATTTGTTTTTGATGTTGTTGATAGTTTATTATATGACATGTCTGTTTTGACGTTGTTTCTTATTTTAGAATGATTTATTGTTAATTTGTTCTCTTCATTTATTTATTTCCTTATTTCCTTTCCTCACTGGGCTATTTTTCCCTGTTGGAGCCCCTGGGCTTATAGCATCTTGCTTTTCCAACTAGGGTTGTAGCTTGGATAGTAATAATAATAATAATAATGTGGGAAAATTCTAAATTCCATTCTTGCAGCATGAGACTCCACCTCATCAATCGTTGATTTTTATATTTATATCTGCTGATGAAGGTCAGGGGATTATGATCTGTCAAGACCTTAATAGGTGTATCTGAGGAGGAGAGATAAACCTGAAAATGATTAATAGCGAATATTAACGCAAGAGTCTCTTTCTCCACAGTTGAATACCTACGTTAGGCGGAGGACAATTTTTTTGAAAAGAATGCGACAGGATGAGAAACTCCCTGCTCGCCAGTCTGCAACAACACCGCTCCTACACCAACGTCACTTGCATCCGTGGCAAGAGAAAAAGGAAGGTCAAAATCAGGAGCTCTCAAGACAGGGAAATTAATTAAAACTCTTTTGTAAATTATCAAAAGATCTTTGCGTTTCATTCGTCCAGACAAATGCTACATTCTTTCTCAAGAGATTTGTCAACGGATCGGCTATATCCGAAAAATTCCTAACAAACCTTCGGTAGTACCCACTCAAACCAAGGAATCTTCTGACATCTCTCCTACATTTAGGGACTACCATGTTTTCAATACTTTCGATATTGGCCTGCTTAGGAGCAACTTTACCATTACCAACCTCATGACCCAAATATACCACCTTCGCCTTTGCGAAATCGCTTTTCTTTAAATTAATTACCAAATTTGCCTTTTTCAACACCTCAAATAGTGCCCTAATACGTTTTAAATGGGTTTCCCAATCATCGCTATAAATAACAATATCATCAATATACACAACACATCCTTCTAAACCATGGACTAAAGTATTCATTAACCTCTGAAAGGTGGCAGCCGCGTTCTTCATACCAAACGGCATAACTTTACATTGAAACAATCCCTGTGGTGTTACAAAAGCAGACAGGGCCCTTGCCCGCTTTGAAAGAGGAACTTGCCAATAACCTTTCAACAAATCGAATTTGCTAATGTATTTGGCCTTCCCCATTCGATCAATGCAATCCTCAATTCGAGGTAATGGATAACAATCAGATTTAGATAACTCATTCAACTTACGGTAATCAAAACATAACCTGAAATCACCGTCGGATTTCTTTACCAATACAACAGGTGATGACCAAGGACTTTGACTAGGTTCAATTAGGTCATGTTTTAGCATATAATCCACTTCCTTTGCTACAACCTCATTTTTGAAGGGATTCAACCTGTAAGGAGATTGTTTCACAGGAGTGGCGCTACCTACCTCTACATCATGTTCAAGGACCGAAGTCCTACCCGGTACTTCCGAAAATAATTCTTTAGAATTAGATACTAAATTTTTCAAAGACCTTTGTTCTTCCTTACCTAAATGTGAAATTACTCCCGAAAATTTTTCCAACGACTTTCTATTATCCGACCGCCATTCACATCCATTAAAACAATTATCATCAATACCCTCCCCCTCTGAAAAAGAAAAATGGTTATTGTTCTCAGAATCTACCGTGTTCCCAATAGTTGCCACAGGAATAACTTTTTCCCGTTCCATATAAGCTTTCAACATATTTACATGACACAGTTGAAAAGGTTTCCTTCTTTAAGGTGTCTCCACTAAATAGTTAACTTCACTTATTTTTTTCAAAATTTTCCAAGGACCTGAAAAAGAAGCTTTCAATGGATTCCCTGGGAAGGGTAACAAAACCAATACTTTATCGCCTACCGCAAAGTCGCGTGCCTTGGACCTTCTATCAAAGAAAAACTTCATTCTTTTTTGGCTACATAATAAGTTTTCACCCGCAAATTTCCAAGCCTTGGTTAATTTATCGCCTAGATTAGACACATAATCCAATAAATTAACCTCAGGGACGTCTCCCTCCCAAGACTCACGAACCACATCAAGAGGACCTCGAACACAATGGCCAAACACAAGGCTGAAAGGGGAAAAACCTAAAGACTGACTTGGGACAGAACGAAAAGCGAACAACAAATAAGGTAATTCCTTATCCTATTCAGAACCATTAATCAAACAATATTTCTTTACCATGGATTTCAGGGTCTGATGAAATCTCTCCAGAGCTCCCTGGCTTTCCGGATGATATGGAGAAGAGGTCACATGTTTTATATTTAACTCTGCCATTTTATCTCTGAAATACCTGCTAACAAAATTAGAACCACAATCCGATTGAATAATCTTAGGCATCCCAAACCTGGTAAAAAAGTCAATTAGTACATCTACAATTTTAACACTTTTTATTGTACGTAGTGGTATTGCCTCGGGATATCGAGACATCCTATCCATGATTGTCAAAATATACTCATTACCACTACGCGTCTTCGGTAATGGTCCAACCACATCAATAATGACTTTCTTAAAAGGTTCGGAAACTTCAGGAATAGGACATAGAGGCGATTTTGGAATCCGCTGATTGGGTTTACCGACCCTCTGGCACACATCACAACTATTGACAAACTTCTTTACATCTGCCTTCAACTTCGGCCAATAATAATTCCCTAACAATTTGCAAGAAATTTTATGAATTCCAAAATGGCCGGCCAGACCACTTTCGTGCGCCAATGACATTAACTCCTTCCTGTAACCAAAAGGAACCATTATCTGTTTCACAATTTCATAATCAACATTATCCACCCCCATAGGCCTACTCAACCTATATAAAATATTATTAAATATCTTAAATTTGGGACCAGTCATATCAGACACCTCCCCTGACTCGATAGGGAGTTCCCGAAACTCCTTTTTCTGGGCTTTGATTAGCTCTTCAGTAGTCCAATTTAACTTTTCCGTTAACATTCCAAGATCTACAGCTAGGCTATCACTACGATCTAAACTACTTAAATCTACATTAATTGTTGACTCTGCAGCGTCAACAATTCTAGCACTGGAACGAGTAACTGCTGCTACTTCACTATCAGGGTTTATCAATTATTATTCTTCATAGCCACATCATTCCCTAACACAACATCAACCTCCTTAACCGGGAATTTATCAACTATGGCCAATTTCAAATTCCCTGCAAAGGAAGGGCAGATTAAATTAAAATTTTCAATAGCATACGACTTTACGGAATCAGGAAAACCAGCCAATAACACAAATTCCCCACTTTTGGGTACAAAATTACAAGGTAATGCCTCCCTTAGAATCAAAGACTGAGCTACACCGGTATCACGCAAAATACGCACACGTCTTTTCTCGGACGAATTGGCGAAAGAGACACTACCGAAGGACAAATATCTGTCAAAACAACCAGGTAGTCATTGATCAGCGGATGTTGTTGGGATAGGTTCTCTCTCTCTCTTCCACGCCCATCACTGGCCTAACATTAGCATTTTGGGATTTTCTAAACGCATAGCACATGCTCTTTACGTGCCCCTTCTTATTGCAAAAGAAGCACGTCAATGTTTTCAATTTCTCTGGATTATATATATTTTGCCTATTACCTCTGTTAGGAGAAAAATTATTATTAGCATTACCCTGATTATTATTACTTACATGATTATTTCTGTTAAACACCTTAGCATTATTATTCGGATTAGCATTATTATTCCTACCCATCTTAACCCAACTAGACTTCACATTTGTCGTTACTTCCCCTAACTCACTCTTATGAGACAAGCAATATTCGTCACTAGCGATAGCTACCTCCTGAACGGTCTCGAGTTTTAACTCTTCGAGGTGGACCTTCAGCTTATCCGGGACACACCTCTTAAACTCCTCCACCAACATTAACTCCTTCAATTTCTCAAAATCTCCCACCTCCTTGGACTTGAACCAATCGCTAGCATACTGTTCCTTCGCCCTGGCAAATTCAACAAAAGTTTGTTCCCTACATTTTTCTAAGTTCCGGAAGCATTGCCTATAAGCTTCAGGGACTAACTCATAGGCCTTCAAGACAATAGCCTTTACACTCTCATAATCTGCTGATAGATCCTCCTCCAGCATTACATATACCCTCTGGGCTCTTCCAACCAATTTACTTTGTATAAGAGTGGTCCAATACTCTTGGGGCCACTCCAACCTTGCAGCAATCCTCTCAAACAATACAAAAAACTCTGCTACATTATTTTCTTCAAATTTAGGTACAAATTTGAGAGCCTGCAATAAATTAATAGCAGGAGTTACTAACCTATTTGGGGAATGGGCGGGGGAAAAAGAAACTGGGTTTCTCATAGCAATCTCATGCTGCCTCTCCTTTTCTCTTTCCCCTGCCTTAAACTTTTCCATTTCAAATTCCATTTGTCTCAGGGCAATTTGCCTATCCAAAATTTCTACTGACACTACATTATCAGGTTTCACCTCTTGTTCCCCACTTGTCTTTACAGTTTTAACATAATCATAAATGTGCAATAGCAATACACCCTTTCTAATGGACACATCATATTCCAATTCAAAATGCTCTGCAACAATTTCCAAGTCTTCCCTATTTAACTCTGCCAACCTCTCTTGCCACCCCTCTCTTCTAAGGAGTTCGAATACATTAACAGCCATGATCACTTATTCACACAAAACACTAAATTTACATAAAACACCGAGGAGGTGAAAATACACTGCCTGAAAAAAAAAAATTACCCCAAGAATTAACTTTGCACAAACACAGGTGAATACTCAGTAACAAAAGATCCCGTCACGGTCGCCACTTGTGATGGCTGGCTTTGACCACCACTCAAAACACTACACTTATCAAATAGTATTCACCATCATACAGTACTAAGTCCACTAAAGGTGGAATAGTAACCAAACATCAATACGAGTGCAAAGTCAACTCAAGGGGGCAAAGAAAATACCACAAAAATTTCCTTAATTTTAATACATAATAACAAGACAGAAATAACACCTGAACCACAATAATACAATAATAAATGATACACACTCAATCTTAACTCCCTGTAAAAGAAAACAATTACACGATTACAGAAAGATCATCAACACATGCATACTAAATGGAGAGAGGGTCCAGAAAGGAGAAGGCCAACGAAAAGTGAGAACATCCTAACAAATACAAACTAAATATCCCTATCAAATTGACGATGGCTGGTGTGATTGAAAGGCTTTCACAAGCTCCACTAATGACGTCAGCTGACTATCAACGGTTGTGATCACGATACTTAAGCAGGTATAAATATTATTACCTTGGGACAGAGAGGTCCCCTTGGCTTTTACTGAACCAAGGGCAGTGCACAAAATGTTAAGATGATCTGGGTCCTTGCTGCAGAGAAAGGATATCCAAAAAGCTAAATAGCTTCACACTTTAGCTCTGCAATGGCGAGGAGTAAATATAATCCAGTAGCAAATGTCGTGCCCTTCAATGTTGGAGGCTCAGAAACACACTGAGGAACCATCCTCAAAAAAGCCCCTCCAAAACTCCGTTCACGCAGGAGCGCAGCCACGTAACCAACACCACTTGAAAATATAAAACAGCCGTTAGTCCATTATAACCACTAACATAACCACCAGTGAAAAGACAAACAATAAAGCAGGAAAACAATAAGTCTACAGTATACTTAACCTTATACATCTATAAAAACGTAAATAATTTAGAAACATATAGCAATAATATATATATATATATATATATATATATATATATATATATATATATATATATATATATATATATATATATATAATACATATCTATATATATATATATATATATATATATATATATATATATATATATATATATATATATATATATATATATATATATATATATATATTCTACGCCTATTGACGCAAAGGGCCTTGGTTAGGTTTCTCCAGTCGTCTCTATCTTGAGCTTTTAATTCAATACTTCTTAATTTATCATCTCCTACTTCACGCTTCATAGTCCTCAACCATGTAGGCCTGGGTCTTCCAACTTAGCTAGTGCCTTGTGGAGCCCAGTAAGTTTGGTGAACTAATTTCTCCTTGGGGAGTGCGAAGGGAGTGCCCAAATCATCTCCATCTACCCCTCACCATAATCTCATCCACATATGGCCCTCGAGTAATCTTTCTTAAAGTTTCAATTCTAATCCCCTCCTGCTATTCAACTGCCAATATTTTTCTGAAGGTTTTGTTTTATAATCTACGAAATCTGTTGATGATTATTTCAATGTCATACCATGATTAACTGATATATAGCTTGATTTTTACATGTAACTTCAGGCAAATTAATTTTAAAATTTTACTTAACCTACCCATTATCTGCTTTGCTTTTTTTCAATCTTTAACTAAACTCTTATTCTAAAGACCCTGTATTGGATATCATACTGTAGTTCCTAAATACTTAAACATCTCATTAAGCTTTTCTCCTTTCTATATTTCATCTTCCTTTGCATATTTTTCTTCCGCATATCTTGAGCCCAGCCTCCTGTGATAGTTCAAGCATTACAAATCCTGTGGTATTCTGCTAATAAGGACAACGTTATCAGAATACTCTAGGTCAGCAAATTTCCTATTACCAATCCACTCCAATCCCTCTCCACCATATCCGACTGTCCTATATAGTAAAAAATCCATGAGGAGGATAAACAACATAGATGACACCATATTCCCTTGAAGTAATCTGTAGTCTATTGAAAATTCATTTGATAGGACTCCACTAACATTAACTTTGCACTTGCTCGCTCAAGAACAGACTTGATCAAATTCACATTTTTAAGAGGAATTCCATTATAACGCAAGACTCTCCACAAAATTGGCCGGAGTACACTATCAAAGGCTTTTCATAGTCCACAAAGTCCACCAAAAGTGGATTTCTACATTCTACGCATTGCTGAACAGCATATCACAAAATGAAAATTTGGTCAGTGAAACTTCTACCTATTCTAAATCCTGCTTGTTCATCTCTCGGCTTTTCGTCAATCTTTCTCTCTAGTATCTTTAGAATAAGCATACTATATATTTTCATGAGAACTGACATGAGTGTGATGCCTCTGTAATTATCTCAATCAATTAAGACTCTTTTTTTTTTTTACCAACACTCCTTTACTCCCATTCATCAGGTTTTTCCTCTTCATTCCACATTCTACAAATAATCTTGTAAGTATTCCAAGAATCACCTCATTTTCAGCCAGTATCATCTCGTCAGTTATTCCATCGCAACCTGCAGCTTATCATTGGATTTTTTTTTTAATGATAGCTAAATTCTTTTACGGGCACATCAAGCTCTTCATCAGCTTCAGGTATGTCAATCAATTCATTCCCTTCATATCTCCTATTCAGGACTTCACTACATATGTGCATATATATATATTATATATATATATATATATATATATATATATATATATATATATATATATATATATATATATATATTCAAATAAGCCATATATTTTTGATACATTAATGTCTGGATTCTCTTAACGACCTCGGGATCAGAGCCCCAGGCAAAATCACACAAAGACAAGAGCTTGTAACCGACCGGGAGTCGAACCCTGATCCGGCAAGCTTGTATAGACAGTGACTTACCACCTGGCGACGAAGAAAGATAAAAGTCAATGACAATTCTTCTGTGTTTATACCTGTCAAATTCAGGTTTTTAGTACTTAAAATTGAAATCAACCCATCTTCACCATCGTAGCTAATTGCTAGTTTGTTACTTGACATTTGATTAATGATAAATAATGCACATTTAGACGTGTATTTCATACTCAAATAAGCCATATATTTTTTATACATCAATGTCTGGATTCTCTTAACAACCTCGGGATCAGAACCCCAGGCAACATCACACAAAGACAAGAGCTTGTAACCGGTAGGGAATCGAACCCTGGTCCGGCAAGCTTGTATAGACAGTGACTTACCATTTGGCCACGAAGAAAGATAAAAGTCAATGACAATTCTTCTGTACTTATACCTGTCGAATTCAGGTTTTTAGTACTTAGAATTGAAATCAACCCATCTTCACCTTTTTAGTACTTAGAATTGAAATCAACCCATCTTCACCATCGTAACTGAATTCGACAGGTATAAGTACAGAAGAATTGTCATTAACTTTTATCTTTCTCCATGGCCAAGTGGTAAGGCACTGCTTATACAAGCTTGCCGGACCAGGGTTCGATTCCCTGCCGGTTACAAGCTCTTGTCTTTGTGTGATTTTGCCGGGCTCTGATCCTGGGGTCGTTAAGAAAATCCAGATATTGATATATAGAAAAATATATAGCTTATTTAAATATGAAAAACACGTCTAAATGTGCAAAATTTATCATTAATCAAATACTAAGTAGCAAATTATCAATTAGTACTAAAAACCTGAATTCGACAAGTATAAGTACAGAAGAATTGTCATTGTCTTTTATATTTCTTTGTGGCCAAGGGGTAAGTCACTGTCTATACATGCTTGCCGAACCAGGGTTAGACTCCCGGCCGGTCACAAGCTCTTGACCTTGTGGATTTCGCCTGGAGCTCTGATCCCGAGGTCGTTAAGAGAATCCAGACATTACTGTATCCAAAATATATAGCTTATTTGAATATGAAAAACACGTCTAAATGTGCAAAATTTATCATTAATCGAATGCCAAGTAACAAACTACCAATTAGCTACGATGGTGAAGATGCATTGATTTATATTTTAATTACTAAAAACCTGAATTCGACAGGTATAATTACAGAAGAATTGTCATTGACTTTAATGTTTCTTCGTGGCCAAGTGGTATGTCACTGTCTATACAAGCTTGCTGGACCAGGCTTCTATTCCCGGCCAGTCCCAAGCTCTTGTCTTTGTGTGATTTCACCTGGGGCTCTGATCCCGAGGTCGTTAAGATAATCCAGACATTAATATATCAAAAGTATATGGGTTATTTGAATATGAAAAACACGTCTAAATGTGCAAAATTTATCATTAATCGAATGCCAAGTAACAAACTACTAATTAGCTACGATGGTGAAGATGGGTTGATTTAAATTCTAAGTACTAAAAACCTGAATTCGACAAGTATAAGTACAGAAGAATTGTCATAGACTTTTGTCTTTCTTCGTGGCCAAGTGGTAAGTCACTGTCTATACAAGCTTGCCGGACCAGGGTTCGACTCCTGGCCGGTCACAAGCTCTTGTCTTTGTGTGATTTCGCCTGGGGCTCTGATCCCGATGTCGTTAAGAGAATCCAGACATTAATATATGCAAAATATATGGCTTTTTTGGATATAAAAAACACTTCTAAATGTACATTATTTATCATTAATCAAATGCCAAGAAGCAAACTACCAATTAGGTACGAAGTTGAAGATGGGTTGATTTCAATTCTAAGTACTAAAAACCTGAATTCGACAAGTATAAGTACAGAAGAATTGTCATTGATTTTTATCTTTCTTCGTGGCCTAGTGGCAAGTCACTGTCTATTCAAGCTTGCCGGACCAGGCTTCGACTCCTGGCCAGTCCCAAGCCCTTGTCTTTGTGTGATTTCACCTGGGGCTCTGATCCCGAGGTCGTTAAGATAATCCAGACATTAATATATGCAAAATATATGGTATATATATATATGTATATATATAGATACATACATATATTTATCTATCTATCTATCTATCTATCTATCTATATATATATATATATATATATATATGACCAGCCAAACGGTACTTCATTGGGTCCTTCTCTATAGTTACGGTTCACTTTACCTTTGCTTACATATTTACCGAATAATCTGACCTATTCTTTACAGATTCTCCACTGTCCTCATACACCTGACAACACTGAGATTATCAAACAATTCTTCTTCTCCGAAGGGGTTAACTACCGCACTGTAATTGTTCAGTGGCTGCCCTCCTTTTGGTAAGGGTAGTAGAGACTCTTTAGCTATAGTCAGCAGCTCTTCTATGAGAGGGACGCTCCAAAATCTAACCATTGTTCTCTAAACTTGGTTAGTGCCATAGCCTCTGTACCATGGTCTTCCACTGTCTCGGGTTAGAGATCTCTTGCTTGAGGGTACACCTAAGCACACTAATCTCTCTTATTTCTCTTCTGCTTATTTTGTTAAAGTTTTTTTTTATAGTTTATGTAGGATATATTTATTTTATTTAAATTTTGTTACTGTTCTTATGATATTTTACTTTTCCTTGTTTCTTTTCCTCACTGGGCTATTTTCCCTCTTAGGGCCCCCTTGCTTATGGCTTCCCGCATTTCCTACTGTACACACAAACACACACACACACACACACACATATATATATATATATATACATGGATGTATGTATGTATGTATATATATATGTATATATATATACATATACATATATATATATATATATATATAAGTATGTATGTATATATATATATATATATATAAGTATGTATGTATTTATGCATAGATATATATATATATATATATATAAATATGTATGTATTTTATATATATATATATATATATATGTATGTATATATATATGTACTGTATATATGTATATATTCTTACGAAGCTGGTGTAGCATTGAGTAAATACTTCATTAATGTATTTCATTCATGTTTTCATAAGTGCATTGAAGAGATGAATAGCCACCTCCTAAGATCAGTTCCTCTCATGTAGTTATAAGCTTGTTATGTAAATTACATAACACTTTTGCCATTAATTTAATTATATTCTTCATTAAAGTCATAGATGTAAATTTACGTTATTTTTAAGAATTAAATTTTTATTTCACGTATTATGTTACGAAGTCTTACGTAACTGTTTGAGAGTGCTATGTGACCATACGAGATATGAACAAGTGCCTATGTAAATTGTTTTTTTTATATTCTTAGAGGTATTGCGTCATGTTTGAGAGAAAATACGCAATTTTAATTTTGCCATGTGCTTTAGAAGGATCTCAATAAATTCTAATGTTAGGTTGTATCTTTTTTCTATATCTGAAAACGGTGGGTATGCGGAGATACCTGAGAATATTGCCGTCAACAGGGTTGGTTCTCCTGTTTAATACGTGATATTTGATAACTCTGACGCCCTTAGGCCAATCCACCACACTTCCAGACCTATTTAGAAATTTCTGGAAATAGCTAGATTTTACATGTATATATAGCAACCCCCAGGAATGCATAGATCTGATAGAGAATTCCAGCCTTAATTCATAGCCATCTCCCCCTCTCTCTCATATGCCTTTCAGTGTACTGTATTATAAGTGTTCAGTAAAATCTCAAAGTTTTGGTGTGATGGGTTTTGTAAACACAGTAAATATTTATAAAATTCCTCATAGAGTTTTTGTAGATGCTCTTGTAATAACGTAAAAGGTATTTGTATCGTTATCTGGTTAACTATATTCATTGAGTGTTAAGACTAATCAAATAGTGTGTAAGATTTAATATTTCGAGTTAGAGTGTAATCATTCTTTTTGTCTTAGTCTAAGGTTTTATTCAGATCTAATAATTCGAATCAAGTGATTATATAATTTTCAGAGTGTAATCATTTGTTTTTTCTTAGTCTAAGGTTCATTTAGATTTAATATTTTGAGCCAAGTGATAATATAATTTTTCAGAGCGTAATATTTCTGTCTTAATCTTAATTTTGCTCAGAGTAATTTATTTTTGTTTTTATGTAAATTCTTTCAAAGTGTTGTAGTTTATATAAAATATATTTATTTTTGTAAAGATTGTATTATTTCAATCATCAATGTTTATTTCATACTCGCTCGTATGCTGTTAAAGAATCGAAGTAAGAGATGGTTTTTCTCAGATCGTAATTATAATTACCCAGTGTTGTTTTGAGTGTACTTAAGAGACCTTTGGATATCCAGTGTTTTGTATATTGCTGTCTGGGAGTTATATAACAGTCTAGGAGCTTGGGTGTTAATATTTTGATGTGTAACAGATATAATGTAAACAACAAGTGAGTTTGGAACTCGAGGGGTTGTATAGCTTTCCAGTCGGGACCATCATATAATAATAACAATAATAATGTGATATTATATATATATATATATATATATATGTATATATATATATATATATATATATATACATATTTATATATATATAAAGATAAATTATCTTAGTGGTCTCTCAAGTGATAGAGGTTGGGAATCACTGCCCTAGAGACTGAACCTATATACAAATGATCAGCACCAAATCTAGTATTAGAGAGTGTCACGCAAAGGCTTTCCATGACTCAACACGTGGACCTATATTCTCCCCCAAACCCTCATCCTTTACTCACAACGATGGTGAGGTTACAGACACCACAATAGTTACAATAAATGAATAGATAGATATGCAATTAAAGTAATACTCCAAACCGTCAGGAAACGAGTCACAGAATTGATGATTCATGACCCTGTGAGCAACGTTGCAAGTCTGTTTCCTCGAATGGCGCCATAAAATTGCTGACTAAGCATAGCCAGTCTAAAGCTCTCCTGTACTCCCCAGCCTACATACGAGAGTGAGGGCAGCAAAGCAGGATTCGCAATAGCCAAGTGACATTGCATCATCTTGCACTGTTACCCAGAAGGGAGAGAGCCCTTACAACCCTCACCAAGCAGCTGGCCCATATAATCCCACTTGAAGAAGAGTAGTGAGTAGATTCAGAAGAACGCTAGAAGTGGCGAAACGCTGTCATAAATTTCATAAGTACCGTTTCTATGTGACTTAGACTTTTAAATGTAACATACCCACTCGTCGTGGCCCTCTTTTCCCTCTTGCATAATCTGAATTAAAGTAACTCTGTCCTTGAGAATTGTGTTAAACTACAAAGAACTGTAAATGCAGAATTATTCCAGCTTTTGCTACTTCAAGCGAACTTTATTTAACACGTTCTGTTATAATACAAATCAATTGTGCAACAATTACATTAGAAATTATGCTATGTTATTGAAGCTTAATGGTTTTTTATCTAACTTCGTCTCCCATTATTATGATAAACTGACATCCCTTGACACGCCAGGAATATCCAGCACAACTCAGAAAAACAGCAAAGGGTGGAACAAGTGCTTCAATGCCATTGCTTTCAATCATTCTTTTGTTTTCCCACAAATGGAACCGGTTCCTTCGACTGAAATTTGGGAAATATTCGGAATTCCGAGACTGGGGCATCTGTGCTACTTGAAGAATCAAACGTCACGTGGTATAAAGTACTTGTTTATAAGAAATTCAAGATATTCTTTTGTTCATCTCAGACTGATGATGATGAAGTCAGATATGATGACGCCAGTCGATTCTTATTGATTTTGTATTACTTCTTGATTAAATACCTAATTTTGATATTGTACCAACCGTGTGTCACACGATCGTACATAGTAACGACATTTCTTTTTTTGTATATATTATGCTTTGTATCTTCGCTCTCCCCCTCGCACTGACAGGGACCTGAATAAACATGTCTGTTATTCTCTCCATTAACTGTTAACAGAAACGGTTGTCGGTTGAACATGAAATTGCCTGTTATGTTATTATGTCCTTCTTGCCTGGACTTAATGTATATATAAACTGATGTTCTGTAATAAAGGTACTCAGTTGCTTTAATCCTGCCTTCTTAGTCATAGCCTCTCTCGGTCCGTCACATTGGTGACCCCAGGAAGTTGACTCGCTCCTCCCGCCTTCCACACCCCCACACCCCCGTCATTGGTCCTATGGCGGACTCCACGGAAGTTCGCGCCGCCCCATTGGAACTTTGTCGTTAGCCAGTGGAGAGGCGTTTGCTTGGTTTCAGTGCACAGAAGTCCAGTTCTGCATCAAGGACATGACTCGCTCAACCACCAAAGCAGATTATGGTCTCGCGGCGATACCCGAGGACACCTTCCCGGAAATATCCAACTGGCTTTGTGAACAGGGAGACACCCCAATAGCGTATGATGCCCTCAAAACATACCTTCTGCAGCAGTACTCGCCGTCGCCAGCCGCCCGTATAGCAAAGCTTTTTCAGCTCTCTCAACAACCTTTGGGGGACCAAAGGGCTTCACCCACCCTCAGGGAAATGACCAGTATCGCTCGCCTGCAACCTTCCTCAGACGGCTCTCCTCGTGAGGTGAACCTACTTCGTGCCCTTTGTGTAAGCCGTTTACCCGAACTTGTACGCGCTGCCATATTCATTCTCGATAGTTTACCCATAAAGGACTTGATGATCAAAGCTGACGCCCTTATGGACAGCCACTTCACGACCTTCAAGACCTCAATCAACGCCTCCACTCCTGACGAAGAGGACACCTATTCAACGTCAACCGAAGCTGACGTGAATGCCGTAGGACATACACGCCTACCCGGTGACATGCCGAAGCGGCGACAAAGCCATCCATCACCCACCATTCGCTCAAGCCTCAACCAACGACTTCTACAGCCACTTACTGCCGCCCATCGGCCGCAGTTTTGCTACTACCACTACAGATTCCGGGCAGCTGCAAAGAAATGTGCCAAGGATCGTCAGTGGCCAAAAAACGTGCAAGTAGGCCATTGTTCGTGGCGGTGGCCTCCCGTGTTTCAAATCTTTTCTTTTTACATGATGAAGTAACTGGCATGCAATTTTTGGTATACACGGGTGCTTGTCATTCTCTTTGGCCAAGAGAACTCTTCAGGACATGACGTAGTCTGTCTACGTCTGCCGACGTCTGTCTGGTAGCTGCCAACGGATCTGCGATACCCACCTACGGTTACGAGAACTTCACATTATCATTTCGTAAAAAGTAAATTTAATTGAAGTTTCTCGTTGGTGATATCACATTGAAAATCCTCGGTGCAGATTTCCTCTCTCATTTCCACCTTCTGGTCGATGTCGCCCACCGACAATTGGTCAACACAAACTCGTACTTGTCAACACCTCTTCAACCCGACCCCTTCAACCTCGCTCTCCACATCAGCGCACCCACGGATGCCTATGCCCACCTCCTCCGTCCAAAACTTCGCCAAACACTCACGGCTCCGGCCAAGCACGGTATTTATCACCATATCAAAACGACGGGACCCCCAGTCTTCGCATAATTCAGACGTCTGGCACCGAATCGATTGACAGCCGCTAAACAGACGTTCGCCAAAATGGAGGAAGTGGGCCTTTTTGTCAAAAGGCTTCCAGCCCATGGTCGTCACCCTTACACATCGTTCTGAAGAAAGACGGCCTCCTCCGTTCATGCGGGGATTACAGGCGCCTGAACATGCAAACAGAACCGGATCACTACCCTCTCCCAAACATCGCCGACGTTACCTACTTCCTGCACAAAGCGAAGGTTTTCTCTACGCTCAGCCTTCTGAAGGGGTATTATCAGGTGCCTATGAACCCAGAAGACATCCCCCAGGCCACCATCACCACTCTGTTTGGCACATACATCTTCAATTACTCCTGCTTTGGCCTTCGTAATACTGGGGCTTCTTTTCAACATCTCATGGATGGCATCTTAGGGATCTCCCCCTCTGTGTATGTTATACGGACGACATACATGTGTTCTCTTCCTCAAAAGAGGAACAAATCTGTCACCTGTGCATCGTGCTCGACCGCCTTCAACAAAATGGCCTTGTAGTCCGGTACGACAAGTGTACCTTTGGCGCCAACGAAGTGTCGTTCTTAGGGCACCACATCACTACTAAAGGAGTCCATCCCCTCACTGAGAAGGTAGCAGCCGTTCAGAGCTTCCCCACACCCTCGACTGTCAAAGCTCTGCAGGAATTCTTGGGCATGATCAACTATTATCACCGTTTTCTGCCAGGCATTGCCGCCACTCTTGCTCCCCTCTACGCCTCCCTCAAAGACAAGCCAAAACACCTGAAGTGGGGTCCCCTTCAAGAAGCAGCCTTCTGCAATGCAAAAAAGGCCCTATCAACCGCTGCTGCTCTCACTTTTCCCATCCCACATGCCCCTCTCCTTCTATCCACCGATGCCTGCGATGTCGCTATTGGTGCAGTACTCAAACAGGTGGTCAACAGCTTGCCCCGCCCATTGGCCTTCTTCAGCAGAAAACTGTCCAAGGCAGAATCTGGGTAATCTACCTTTGATCGCAAACTGCTGGTGGTGCACTTGGCTGTCCATCACTTTCGCCATTTCGTAGAAGGTACGTGATTCGTCATTTGCACAGACCACATGCCTCTGGTTCATGCCTTCACTCGACAGTCTGACACCTGGTCCGCCCGTCAACGTCGACATCTTTCCGCCATGACTGAATACAACTGCACCTTTCAACACGTCCCTGGGAAAACGAATCACGTTGCTGATGCCCTGTCAAGAAACACGTTAGCTGCCATTCAACTGGCTTGGCTGGAGCCCAACGACAGGATTCAGAGTATCAAGCATGTAGGACATCCTACACATCCCTCCGTTGGTGAGACATCCCACTTGACAACTCCAACACCACCCTTCTCTCTGACGTCAGTACTGGTAGACCGCGACCTTGGATTCCTGCTCCCATGCACCAACGGGTGTTTGATTTCATTCACAGCCTTTCAAATCCCTCGCGCCGTTCTACTGCACAGCTGCTGAAGACGAAGTTCATTTGGCACAGCATTTCTAAGGATACTAAGGATTAGGTCCGCGCCTGTACTTCTTGCCAAATTTCTGAATTACATCGACACACGGATTCAGGAGTGGGCACCTTTCCTCAAGCTCAGAGTTGTTTCGCCCACATTCACGTCGACTTTGTAGGCCCCCTACCCACATCACAAGGACATTATTATCTGTTTTCCGTCATCGACCGCTCAACTCGTTGGCCTGAAGCCATTCCCATGGCAACTGCAACGTCCGCCTCATGTACATCAGCCTTACTCTCAGGATGGATCGCAAGATTTGGTATCCCTGAGCATATTACTTCTGACAGGGGTACCACTTTCACCTCTCAATTGTGGACATCATTAGCGAATCTTCCGGGCATCACCCTACATCAGACAACTGCCTACAACCCCGCTGCCAATGGAATGGTTGAACGTTTTCATTTCACCCTTAAAGCAGCTTTGATGTTCCGCTGCAAGGATTCCAACCGGTTCACTCAGCTTCCCTGGGTCCCTCTGGGACTAAGGACCACTCCTAAAGATGCCCTGGACGTCTCGGCAGCTGAAATGGTGTATTTCGACCCATTGGTCGTTTATGCCGAATTTTTCCCTCTGCAACCTCCTCCGACAATCTCCAGCGCATATGTCACGTCGTGGGAAAATTTACTCCATGCCGCCAGACTTACAAGCCCCCAGCTAAGCATCAAATACCGACAGACTTACACTCTGCAACGCACGACTTCCTATGCAACGACGCTAGCAAGCCACCGCTAACGCCCCCTTGCACGGGCCCTTTCCTTGTGATCCGACGCAGTCTGAAAGAATTCCTACTAAACATTCGTGGCAAAGAAGACTGGGCCTCCATTGATCGTCTAAAACCTGCATATCTCCTGCCAGTTGACCCGCCTACAGTTCGCCTCTTTAGATCAGGGCGCCCTTTTTAACATGTACAATATGTCATTTTTAGGGGGGGGGAGCCATGTACCAATTGTGTGTCACACAATCATACATAGTCACAACATTTTTTCTTTTTTATATATATTATGCTTTGTATCTTCGATCCCTCCTTGCACTGACAGGGAACTGAATAAACATGTCTGTTTTTCTCACCATTAACTGTTAACAGAACCGGTTGTCGGTTGAACATGAAATTGCCTGTTATGTTTTATGTCCTTCTTGCCTGGACTTGATGTATATATAAACTGATGTTCTGTAATAGTTACTCAGTTACTTTCATCCTGCCTTCTTAGTCACATCGTCTCTCGGCCCGTCACGATATCCTGAAAAACCAATATCACACTGAGTTCAGGTATTACCCTAAAATTAAGTCTAAAGGTGACCATTTGTTAGTCATTATAATTGAAATATCAAAATCAATCTAATATTATAATGATCCATGTGTCATCTTAGACAAGAGTCGACAAGTAATCTAACAATTTCGATTGATTTTCTAGAAATAATAAACAATAGTTTACGAACATAGAAAGTGATTATTATTAAATTGTAGGTAATCGTACACATCTCCCGTAATCAATAAGAGCAAAAGCCTCTCCTATCTGCGTCAGCCTGTTCCATCTTGGCTCCATGAGCAATGAATTGTAATATCTAAGTAGGAGTGACGTGTATATTTGCATACATATTAGATCTTGTTCTGATTAAACACAAGTGGCATGACATTTCTCCCAATTATAATGCATCTTTCTGTGTAGGTGGGGGCTTGGCGACAGGGCAAGGTAGGGGTCAATGTGGGGAGTAGCTTATTCTGTTAATTCTCATCATAGATAATCACGTTGCAAACTCACCAATCAAATATCATGGTGGAGATAAGTTTATTCAAAGTCTAAGAACAGATTCCTCAATTCGACAGGAATGTGTACGGTGGACTTGTAATAAACTTATATGTATCTTGATAGTTCGATTGGTAAGTTCCCGTAGGCATGGTTTTGGCTATAAAGCGTAGGTTCGAATCTTTGTCAAGCCAGAAGCTGTTATCATAAATGAATTTCTAGTGGATATACATTAACAAAAGTAAAATTTTATATTAACTGCTATTGTGGTTGATATTTACATTGATTAAAATCACGAGTGTTAGTCGTAATTGTATATATGTATATATATATATATATATATACTTTATATATATATATCGTAGATAGATAGATCAATAGATACTGCCTGCATATATATATATATATATATAAATTGTAGATAGATAGATAGATACTGCCTGCACACACACACACATACACACACACACACACACATATATATATATATATATATATACTGTATATGTGTGCAGGCAGCTTAGAAAAACCATCATTATACAAATTCACAAAAAGGGAGACACACTTGAAGATTTATTTACAGGATGTAGAGCAATCCTAAAACTACGCTACATAGAGTTAAAATTCCGATGGAGAAAGGAGTTGCACAGGGAAGCCCTGTCTTTCTTAAATTATTCACAGCATGCGTAGAAAAAGTTTATAAGAATGTAGTAGTTAATATTAATAGGTAATACCTTAACAATTTAAAGTTTACAGATGACATAGTTGTGTTTATGGAATTATGGGAGGAACGAAAAAAGATGTTAAAATATTTGATATGAGAGAGCAGAGATGTAAGACTGAAAAAGAACATGAGTAAAACTTAGATAATGTTCGATTAAAATGAAGAGGAACAACAAATCAAAGTTATGGACGAAATTCAAGACAATGTTAATGAATATACATACTTAGGACAGACCGTAAGTGTTTCCCCAGGACACGAGACCGAAATCAAATGAATGATTAGCATGAGATGGAGATCCTCTGGTAAAAAAAAAAAAAAAAAAAAAAAAATGTGAAACGTAAAATGCCACTATCTTTAAATGGTAAATTATCTAATGAGATGGTCCTACCAGTATTAACTTATGCATCAGGAACTTAGAGCCTTACGAAAGGCTTAGAATATAAGCTAGCTACAACTCAGAGAACTGGAAAGAATAATGATCGGAATAATACTAAGAGACAGAAAATGGGCACCGTGGATACGAGAGCGAACTAAAGTAGAGGATATTATAACACATAAAAAAAATAAAATAGTTATGTATAGGGCATATAATGAGAATGACGGTCAATAGATGGAAATCAAGGTTACCAGAATGGGTCTTAGAGATTGTAGAAGAAAAAGGGAAAGGAAGAGAAGATGTTGGATTGATGAATGAAGAAAGTCTGCGAGTGTGGACTGTCAACGTTTTAAGTTATTTTCAATTTATTTCAAAAACATTTTAAATTTTCGCTTTAAATATTTATCAAACTATATTTAACTTATACTATGTACTCCATTAATTTTTTTAGGCTCTAATCATGGAAATAGAAATTCCGAAAGCTCAGTTTATTACTGAGCTTTCGGAAATTCTATATTATACCCCCTAGTACTATTTTTCATATTGAAACCGCTTTCCACAGAATAAATCAATAGCCGATATATATATATATATATATAAGGAACTATATGGATCACTAGCTATCTGTGCTCATATATATATATATATATATACATATATATATATATATATATACATATATATTTATATATATATATATGAGTATAGATAGCTAATGATTTGTATAGTTCCTTATGTATATATATATATATATATATAAGGAACTATATGGATCATTAGCTATCTGTGCTCATATATATATATATATATATATACATATATATATATATATATATAAATATATATATATATATATATATATGCCTATAACAACAAATGTTATACAAAGAAACCTTATATGCCAGAGGTTTCTTTATATTATTTTTTTTTACTTTGTTATTAATTAAAGATATTTATATGGGCCCGTGTATGTATTAATATATAAAAACGAGTATGTAAATACGTGTTTATGCTCCTGAATCAAGTAACAAAATTTCCTAACAGACTAAATCCTAAAGAGCCACAAGTCTTTCAGAAATTTAGCAGATATGATCTGAGCACCAAAACGGTGCAATATTCATTACATGTATTTACTTAAATCTTGTGTTTGCCTCTGTTTACCAAGCAAACAACTTGAAGCAACTGCATGAAAGCTCCTCATTTACAATTCCTTTCAGCAAACTTAAACTTGAAAGGTAATGTAGACTTGTAATGCCTTGTGCATATTATTATTTACTTTTGATCTTCAAAGTTGCACAATGGTATTGGCTGTAGATTCTATATATATGCATATATATATATATATATATAGTTATATATATATATATATATATATATAAATATATATATATATATATATATATATTTATATATATACAACATTATATATATATATATATATATTTATATATATACAACATTATATATATATATATATATATATACAACATTATATATATATATATATATATATGTGTATATATATACATATATATATGCATATATATATATATATATATATACATATATTATAATATGTACTACAACTAGCAAGTTAATCAACTTCTCGAATTCTAAACTCACTTGTTGGATTTTACATTAAAACTGTTACACTTCAAAATATTAATACACGAATTCTGGGACAGTTAAATAACTCCCAGACAGCAATATATAAAACACTGAATATACAAAGGTCTCTTAAATAACCGAAACTAAACTGGATAATTATTATTACAAATAAACTTACTACTATTCATTAACAGATACTAGCGTAATTATTCTAAACAATGGTGATTAGAATAATACACTCTTTACAAAAATAAATATATTCTATATGAATTAACACACTTTGAAAGAATTTACATAAATAAAAAAAAAATCACTTGAAATATTAAGTCTGAACAAAACTTAGATTAAGACACATATTTTATGATCTGAAAATTATGTATTAACTTGACTTGAACTATAATATCTGGAATAACCCTAGACTAAGAAAAGAAATAACACTTATGAAAATTGAACAATCACTTGATTCACTTGAAATTGAATCTGAATACAATATCTAGGTTTGACACTTGATGAAAAATAGTTAGCCAGATCACAATACAAATACCTAACCTTCCTACAGGGCCGTTTACAAAAACTCTAAGAGAATTTTTAAAAGTAATCACTACACATAATATATGCATGAGCACAAAATCACTTTGGAGAGGACACACTATAGATACTGAACAATTTTAAAACAATGCTCTGAGCTGTGTGCGAGAGGGAGAGAGGGGAAGATGGCTGTCTTAAAGCTGGAAATCTCTATCTAACTATCTAACCCTGGGGGTTGCCTTTATAAATGAAACTTAGCTACTTCCAGAAACTTCCCAAAGAACTAGGAAGCGTGGAGGGCCGGGCAAAGGCATCAGAATTACTAAGTATCGTTCTCTCGAATGTGTATTCACGCAATGCCAGATAGCTCTCTCAGTCAGCTACTTCTGGCCACCCTTTGTCCCTGAAATAAAAAAAAGATAACGTCCTATCACTAAGTTTTTAGCGAATTTTCCAAAGCTCCTGGTATATGGTGTATTCTCTCAGAAATATAACGCAATACCTCATGAAAATATAAAAGAACATTACATAAGCCCTTGTTCATATTTCATATGGTCACATACCACTCTCAAACAGCTTACACAATACATGAAATAAAAAGTTAATTCTTAAAAACAACGTAAATTGAATAAAGAATACAATGAAATTAATGACAAAGGTCGTACGTAATTTACATAATATACTTACGTCTACACAAGGAGAACTCATCTTAAGAGCTGGCTAACCTCTCTTCAATGCACAAAGAAAATATAAATAAAATGAGTAATAAACTAATCTATTTACTTTACACTGACCAGCTTCATAAGATAGCTCCCCCCAAAAAAGATTATTTATTCCGGGCCTGAATCCATTGATTCAGCCCGAGATAAATAATCTGCAACCACGTTATCTATACCTGATATATGCTTTACATTAATACAATACGGTTCCAAACACAATGACCATCTAGTTAACCATTGATTATTATTTTTATCTTATTCACAAAAGTTAACGGATTATGATCCAAATACACTGTAATCTCTTCATTTTGTGGTTGATTCACATGGACCTCGAACTTGTTTATTGTTGTAACTAACTCTAGTAGTTATTTTCAACTGTCGAGTAGGCTTGCTGATGCTTCTGTAGCTTTGAAGACATGAAACAAACAGGATGAAGAATTCCTTCCTTGTCTTCTTGTAATAAGACAGCTCCAATCGCATTATCCAACGCATTCACTTAGATAAGGAATTTCTTGTTGAAATCAGGTGCTTGCAGTATTGGTTTCAAAGTTGATATGGCCTTTATCCTGTCGAAGGATTCCTGGCACTCGCTGCTCAAGATAAATTTTTTCAGACGAGAAGTTCGGGCAAAAACTTCGGTAGAATCCTACCCTCCCTAAAAAGCATTGTAACTGCTTCCTTGTTGTGGGGGCGTATGCTTTCCTTATTCCTTCAACATTAGCAGCTACTGGGGCGATTAGTCCCCGTCCTACTTCAGATCACAAATACCAAACGGTTGCCTTTCAAAATTTGCTCGTCTCCAGGTTAATTGTCAGGTATGCTCCTCGCAGCTTTAGAAATACCTCCTTCAGGCATCAGAGATGTTCTTCCCAGGTCGATGAATATACCACAATATCATCGAGATATACACCTACTCCTTTTATCGATTCTAGAAGGTTATCCATCACACGTTGAAAAGTAGCGGGTGCGTTCATTAGACCAAATGGCATGACAGCGTATTGATATAACACAAACGGGGTTATAAAAGCTGATAACAATTTTGCGTTGTCGTCCAAAGGAATTTGATAGTCGCACTTTAACAAATCGATCCTGGAGACAAACCTCACTTGTCCGATATTGTCGAGTAGTTGGTCGATGAGCAGCAATGTAAAATTATTGGCCAAACTGATTGAATTTAACTTTCTGCAGTCCGTACACATCCTAAAAGATTCGTCCGGTTTTCTCCCGAGCAAGCATGGAGAACTGTAAGTTCTTTGTTCGGCTAATCCGTTTTGTAACAAATAGTACACTTCTTTTCTCATGGCTTACTGGTGATACGGCAACAGTCGATAGGCGCGTTGTTTAAATAGTATTTCCGTTGTTTTGAGGTATATCTCATGCTTCGTCAGGTTAGTTCATTTCGGGACATCCAAGACAATTTCAGGGAAACTTCTAATTAATCGGCTTAATTCTTCTTGTTGTTCCTGGTCCAAATAAATTAATTCCTCTATCAAATTCCGAATGATATATGAATTATTTACTTTGCTTACTGCCCCTACCTCATATCTATCGTCGTCTTCCATGTATGGTATAGTTTGCGCTATACATACTAGTGAAACTTCAGTCTCATTTTTGCTCAAGTAGGGTTGCAGTAGGTTGACGTGTACTTTCCCTTAACTTTTCCTTCATCCTGGGGTTTTGATAATGTAGGTCAGGTCACTGATCTCCAAAATCTTGAATGGTCCTTGAAATTTGTTGGTGAGTGGGAATCTTCTTATCGGCAGGAAAGCTAATACCCGTTGTCCTATCGAAAACTGTCTGTCCTTACTTATCATATTGAATCTTTTCTTAAGGTTTTCTGAGGCGAATTTCCTTATCTCGCCGATCCTTTTCCTCAAATTGTTGTCATATTTTCCATGAATATCCTCTCGGTCCTTCCATTTTTCTGCTAACATTTTAATCGGTCCTCTTACTTCTCGTCCAAATACCATTTAATTCGGGCTACATCCCATGCTTTTTTGATAAGCATTACATATCTCGAATAACATCAATGGTAGTCCGATGTTCCATTCATACCCCATTGCATTGCAGAACTTTGTTAACATACTGTTTAAAGTTTGATGAAACCGCTCTATGCACCTTGGGTCTCCAGATGATAAGCAGTTGATAGTTTTTGTTTTACATCCAACAATTTCATATGTCCTGAACTAATTTTGATGTGAAATTCTTCCGCAGTCACCTTGGACGATTTCCGGTATACCAAACTTAGTAAAAAAGTTTAGTAACTTCTCAGCGATTATTTTGGCACTGATGATCCTGACAGGTATGGCTTCTGGGTATCTCGTTACTGGACACATCATGACCTTTTTTCGTCCTTGGTAAAGGTCCTACAATGTCGATCATTACCTTGCTGAAGGGTTCTCCTCGCACTTCTATCGGGTGTAATGGAGCTTTCTTAATGTACTCATTCGGCTTCCCAGCCATCTGAAATACCTGACATACATGGCTCACATCATTATGCATGCCAGGCGAGAAAAAGTGTTTTATTGTCTGCTCCGTCGTCTACCTTGCGTGAAGGTGATCACCTGTCTTCTCAATGGTGCAAGAATTAATATCTGATGATATAACCCCCCCATTAGGCATTCCCAGGGATGTCGGTGGGTCTATGCTTCCTCATAAGCAGCCCATCCTTAAGATAATAACAGGTCGGAGACTACTGTGCCTCCGTCTCGTCCACCACACGGTACAATAACTCTGTTAACGTTGCATCGTTCCTTTGAAATCCTATCAGCCTTTTCCTACTCACTTGTCCTACTTCTAACATTGAACTTTCTATTTCTTCTAAGTCCATTTCTTCTTTGTCCTCTTATCCACTCGTCTGTCGTTCCTCTTTACTTGGGCTTACTCGTGATTTCTCTTCTTTCGTACCATCAAGGGAACCCTCTTCTTTGGAAAACAAATCCTCCAATTTCATTGCTCCTTCGATTTCTTTTTCTTCTTTTTCAGCAGCCCCTCACTTCTTCATACTCCTAGTCATAACACAACTAGAAAACAGATACGGGTAGTCCTTCTCGAGTTCAATCATAGGACTATAATTCAAAGGTTTCTCCGTTACAATGGGACAAATCATGAACGACGCTTCACCAACCTCATTACCCAGTAGGACGTCTACTCCTTCAACAGCCGATGAATCCTTTACCGCATATTCAAAATTACTTGTCACCAACTGGCATGACAGTTGTAAATGGCAAATACGGGTAATCTCCTCACCCCCTATTCCCTTCAAAATAACTAAGTCTCCTGTGAGATACTGTTCCACTAACGGGTGTACTCCTTGTACCAACACACTATGGTTACAACTTGTGTCGCTTGATATATTGACCCGGGTTCGCTCACTCCCGTCTATTACTGCTAACATACCTTCATAATACATATGGTTTAAAAGCATTCACTCTATTTCGGTTCATCCTGTTTGTCGTGTAAAGGTTGGCTGGTTTACTTTCCCCTCCGTCCTTTCCCAATTGCTTCTTTGCCTTTGCATTCTGTGACGTCGAATTATCCCTAATCACTTGGGCAACTGCTTTCGGTTGGTTTGACCAACATTCCTTACTAGCCACACTTGAAACAGACAATATCAACCTTCTGCACATCTTTCACAATACTTGAAGGACGACGATTCGACGATTGTGGCTGTGGTACTATCACATTCTGCTTAGGGACAGTACCAGTGCTACTTCTGCTGTTACTGTTGAGCTTTTTCACGTAGTTTTTACTGAACTAGTTTCCATGGTTCGGCGAATACTTTTCACATGGTTGGAACGAAGGTTGAAACTTCATGCCCAAGGAGGGTTTACGACTGATAATATTATAATCTTCACTCAGCGAAGCGTCTTTATCAAGTTTCCTTATCTCTCTCTCTCTCTCTCTCTCTCTCTCTCTCTCTCTCTCTCTCTCTCTCTCTCTCTCTCTCAAGTACGTTCGAATGTGTTCAGGAATTCTTCGTAGATGCTGCTCTAGAATTATCAATTCTTCTAAATCAGCCATCTCCTTTACATTATCAGCCTCTGTCCATCACTTAAAACATCGTCGTACCTTATAAGCATAATCCAGGAAAATAATTTTCTCGTCTTTTCTCAAACTTCGGAACCTTTCATTATAATATTCAGGGGTCATCTGATACACTTGCAGCATGCTCCTCTTCTCTTCTTGATATTCCATCCTCTGGTCCTGTGATAAGGATAAGTAAACACTGCGGCCCTTCCCAAAGAGATCACTCTGCATTAACACAGACCATTTATCTTCTAGCCATTTCATCATTGCTGCAACTCATCTGAAACCTCTTCTGTGAACCTTGGAATTGACATCTGGGCATCCGACACATTAAACACGGGTTTGTGCTTAGGAGGGGTCTCCTCTGTCTGCGTTGTATACTGTGCACGGGCGTTCAATAGCTCCAACTCCCGCGCATGCCCCGCTTCTTCCATATCTTTTTCTTCCTGTCTTGCTCCATTTCTTTTGCAAGTCGTGTTTCTTCTGCCATCATCTTCAACTTATGCAAACTCTCTTTCTCTGCAATTCTTCGAATCTCAG
>NC_090735.1:73277281-73294781 GCF_036898095.1 Palaemon carinicauda | reverse complement strand
AGGTCTTTAGAAGAGGTTACGCTGAGAGAAAAGACTTAAAGACTCGTTATTAACTCAATAACGAAGTTAAACCTTTCGCACAGTTGTTATTGGAATCAACTGTTCTCCATTAAAACAATAATTTTCCGTTTGTGGTGGATCTTCATTTTAAAAAATATTTACCTTTATATTCACCTTTTGAGGAAAAGAAATAAACACTTACAAGACGTTATGTTGACAGCAAATCTTGTTATTTTCTTAATAAAGAAGTAAGAAAAAAAAAAAGAACCTACATAGTACTGGTTAAAATCGAATATTCTCCATTAAAACACAGCTACTGCTACAAAAGACTCCGAAAAGTAAAATTACATTATCTCTTTATCATAACACAGCTATACAAGAATTCAAAAGTAGAATTACATTTCCTTTTTTTTTTTCTTCAAATAGCATCACCGCCAGAGTAGATGAAATTGTATACAACAGAACATAATTGAAATTCATAAACTTTTGAGACTGTCTTTTCCCATTATCGTAAGAGGGAGAAAAAAGGTACGAGACCTAAGTTTTGTCTTGGTGCCAAAAACTTTTGATGAAAAAAAATATTAACGAACAAAGAGTCAGGGTTTAAGACCTGCAAAGTTTCTGGGGAAAATATTACGAAATGAGAAAGAGAAAGAGGAGGAATCATAATCAAATTGTTCGTGTTTCCCTTCAGATTTTTCTATGCTGTATCAAACACCAGGACAATTCGAAAGACGTTGAATTAGAACGTTATATTATTTTATATATATATATATATATATATATATATATATATATATATATATATATATATATATATATATATATACACACACATATATATATATATATATATATATATATATATATATATATATATATATATATATATATATATATATATATATATATATATATATATATATATTAGATAGGCAGGTGTTGCAAGAACGCTGTATTTCCAACTTATTTTCATGACTTGTAGCCAGAAGTACTGCTGTACTTGTTTATAAGATTCATACATGGATTCCAGTACTCGCCTGTACTGTAACGCGGCGTATTTTCTAAAGTTCATAACGACAACAGCAACAACACATGCGGTCGTTTTTAGTCCACTGCAGGATAAAGGCCTCAGACATGCCCTCATCCATGACTAGGGTTTGGCTATTTTTATCACTGTGCTGGCAATTGTGGATTGGTGATGTTTGATCACTCAAAGCAAACCAACCTTTGCTGATCATTGCAATACACAAAATTCTTTCACCACGTTAAGATCTCCCACGACAACACCCAGTTGTGCTCGATTGAAAAGGACGACTATTACTAAACATCTGTTAACAAGGTATGGTATATGTTCTGCAAACCAACATTTGACCGTAGAATCATAATCAAGGAGTAGAAATGAGTGTTTCAAGTTAAAGTCGGTAATCAATATCCAGATATTTTTATTAGAATCAAAATGATTAATCATCTATTAATAATCTTGACAAGTTCAAAATAAAAGAAGATGATAATGATGATGGTGATGATTATTATAGCCGGATGGTATAAGCCCAAGGGCTCCAACAGGAAATTGGCCCAGTAAGGAAATGAAATAAGGAAACAGATAGAATAGTGTGCCCGAGTGTACTCTTCAATAATAGAACTCTTACTGAAGAAAATGGAAGACCATGGTACAGAGGCTTAGGCACTACCCAAGACTTTAGAACAATGGTTTGATTTTTTAGTGTCCTTCTCCTGGATAATCTGCTTACCGTAGCTAAAGAGTCTCTTCCACCCTTACCAAGTGGAAAGAGGACACGGCAGTTAACGAATAAAAAATGGAAGAGTGAGAAAAAACTGGAAGATGTGATGTCGAACCCGCATTTTGAAAGGGGACCGCAATTAAGAGAAGAAGCGAAAAATTGTTACAAAACATTTTTGTTAAGTTGCATCGTTCATTTTATTCAGAGTTTAATGAGTGCCGCACTTACTTCAAAGCTGCTCCGTTCTTTGTAACCAAAGGCATGTGAAGTCAAAGGGTTTTAGTCATTTCAGCTGGTTTTAATGATGCGTGTATATATATATATATATATATATATATATATATATATATATATATATATATATATATATATATATATATATATATATATATATATATATATATATATATATATATATATGTGTGTGTTATTTTTTCTTTTTTTTTAGCAGAAATTCATTAAGAAGTTCCTTTTTATTGAAAGAATGATCCAAGAACAGGGATAGATGAATCCCACTTAATATATTAGATTTCAAAGGAATATAGAATAATTGCATCAATATTTCTCCGATTAATTGTAAGAAAGATAAAAGAACAGGGATAGAAGAATCCCACTTAAGATGATAGATTACAAATAAGAAAAAAACTAAGAAAAGAGTATGCGAATGAAGAATTCTCCAATTAACTCTACAACAATAATAAGAAAATCAAATAAATTCCTCTTTGTATCTAAATTTAGCGTCGATATTTTTGCTCCCATAATTTGTAGGATATTTGCTGCGCTACTCTCGCTAGTGACTAATACATCATTGAAGTGTGCAACCAGAGATCTGCTGAGTTTTCATAATAATTGGCTTAATTAGGCAATGTAAATCCATACCTCCAGGCTCAATGCCTCTTATGAAATTTGCACATTTTGCAATGCAGTTCATGACTTCTTTCTGTTACTGTATTTCAACACGAAAATGACAAAGCATATACTATACTTCAGTCCTCTAGTATTGTCTCCTAGCTATATTATCATAATTAGCTGCAGCCCTATTTGGAAAAGCAAGATGGGCCCCAACAGGGAAAACAGACCAGTGTGCCCTCAAACAAGAGAGCTCTAACCTGAGAAAGTGGAAGACCATGGTGCTGAGGCTATGACACTACCTAAAACAATGGTTTGATTTCGGAGTGCTCTTCAATTAGATGGGTTGCTTAAAGAATTTTCTTAAGCTTTCATATCATGTAGACTTAGATATGATGTTATCTTAACTTTTATCCAAAGTGTGACTTAATTTGCATGAAATTGCATAAAACAAACCATTTCATAACCACCGATAACTTCTCCACAAAACTACGAATAGTTCAATAATTCATAGAATGTTGCAGTAACGTAGTTTTTCACTTATTATCCCACATAGAAGAATTCAGAATGATAACTAATTAATATAACTAAATTTAGAAATACCAAAACTCCACAACGTATGCGTGCGTTGCTCATGGCATTGATTATTACTAAAATCTTCTAAGTAAAGTCGAAAATATGTTCATTGTCTGGATCTAAAGAAAGTCCCTTAAAGGGATTGAAAATAACATCGGTGACGATGATATAGTCGATATTATACTATGAAACTCCTGATGCCATATATATATATATATATATATATATATATATATATATATATATATATATATATATATATATATATATATATATATATATATATATATATCATGGAGACCAAACAAACAACAGAAATTAACAAAATAAACGGAAATTTTCCTCTTGAATCCGAAATGATATTTTAGGGCAAGGATACGAGTAAGGCTCTGTTTCTTACTTAAGATTCCAATGAATTTCGTCTCTAAAGTACCGTCATCATTATCGAATCGGTGGAGTTAACTGCAGAAACCTTTTACTAAACTACTTTAAACTTTCTGCGTCGAACGTGAAGAAAACGTGAAATTATTTTCGCGAGGAAAGTTTCTATTGGTGGTTTGTCTCTATAACTGTCAGTAAAAGACAAGGGAAAACTCTGACCAAACCCAGATACTTTTGTACATGCCAGCTAAAGAGAGAAAAAAAGATAGAGGTGAGTTTTATAGTTGCAAATATATGGAAAAGGAGAAGATATTACTTTCAGTGGGGCATTTCTTTAAATACCCCCGTGCCTAAAAGAGAGCGAGACCTTCAAGGATACGTTAGATAATGAAGATATATAGCATATATTTCAGATTACCCCCAGATCACCAGGGTAAGGGTATGTTTTTTCTAACTAAGACCTCTGGTCCATCAAATGTCTAGCTACTATACGCCCCTGTTTACTTTATCAAAGCTTAGGTTTGATGCAGCATAAATACAAATGGTGGCGCAGAGAGGAAAAGAAGAATAGTTTTAGGTATACAAATTGCGTATGGACAAATGAAAATATGTTTAATAGTACGAAGTTACCAGCTTGCTAGTAATGGCTACCCGACCTGCAGCTAAATAATATCTGGGTAAATGACAATGGAAATACGTAAAATGAGGATTGGACCTACTGAAAAGAACCAGAATAAGTTATTACAGCTTCCCATAGACTCAATTCCGCCTAAAAGGTTTCAAGGTTGACAATAAGTATAATGTAAGGTACACTCGGGCACACTATTCAATCTGTTTTCTTATTTCCTATTTTCACTTGGTTCCTGATGGAACCCTTGGGATTATAGCATCCTTCATTTCAAACTCGAGTTGTAGCTTAGCTAGTAATAATGATGTTAATAAGAAGAGGAAGGGTTACAGAAAATGTATATCCTAGGTCAGATCGACCAAAGGCCTAGATTAGGTTAGGTTCGACTAGGGAAGATTGGAGTAGGATACATCCTTGTGGTAACCATTTCTGTTACAATCTCTATTTCCTAGACTCTGTGGCCATCAGGGGCTATATTGCTAATCACTACCTTAAATTCAAAATATATCGTAAGGAAGAGAAGGAACAAATATATGATTGTATTCGAAATATTAAGCAAAAATAAGGAAAAGAAAAAAAAAATAAAGTAATTGGAAACCATGACTTTGAATTTTCCGGGAAACCTGCATCAATCACAGTCAATGAAATAGAGTTTAGGATTAAATAAAGATATATAACATTATGTGACAGTTCTCTAGTCGTCGGGTATATTATCATTTTCTTTTTCTGCTTTCCTGTTACTGTATCTCTGCATCATCAGTCTAGCTTTTCTGACGCTTCTGCTATAAACAACAACAGTTGAACTCTGCAGCGAACATTCTCATTGTCTCCTCTTACAAAAGCTAACTACATAGCTCCAGGTTAGACATTCTTCATAACATCATACAACAAATTCCTTCCTCTGCCGGAATCCTTTTATTATCTAACACTTTGTGGATGGAACAGGCAACACTGCCAGTCTCATATTCTTCCATTTTGCTATTGTCGAGTATTCTTACGACCCAGTGTTGACGGGAAATCTGCATCTTTGTGGGAGGTCTGTCATTTTGTCTGGAGGGACGTCTTGACTAGAAATTGCTACTTCAATAACATATTCCATCAAGAGAATGTCTGAGAGTTTGTCGTCTTGTGAAAATATTTCCAGTATTTGGGGAAAGGAGAAACATTATTAGACATGGCATCTTAGTGTTGAAGCCAGAAGAGGTCTCCAAACAAAAATCCTGAATATCAATGCCGAGACAAACATAGTTCGAGAGTCTCAGCGTCCGGTAGATGATCCACATCATAGACAAGTAAACAAGATTACAATATTCAAGCCAACCAATCAAAACCTTTAAAAGTTTAAAGGTCACTCGTGAATGGCAGGGGCAAGTGACAGTGGCAATGCCCTAACAGAACAATGTCCTAAAGACTGACCATATATACATATGATCAGCGTTCAAACACCCACTCCACCCAAGCTAGGACCAGGGAGGGCAAGGCACTGGCAACTGATGACTCGGCAGGTAGACCTGTAGGCTCCCCAAAACCTCAATCCTTACACCAAAAGGATGGTGAGGTTGCACACACTACAAGAAACTACCGAGTTTCATTGTGTCCCGAATTCCAGTACAGCAGATGGCTAGGCAGGGATTTTTCTAATATTGTACCACAATCCTGTGTGTATATATAGAATCGAATAAATAAACAAAGTTGTAATATTCAGGAAGAGACGACGTCTGGACAGGCCACCCAATCAAAACTTTTGTTGGTGTATATTTAGAATCAGTTTAATTGACGAGAATAACTTGTTTAACTTGGATTCAACTCCAACGGCAACAAACAGGTAAGAAAAACATTACTCTCTAACTTTGCAAGTTTCAGTGTTGCTCTTTTAAAGGAATTCAGAATAACTGTGCAGCTGCAATATATTGACGGTGATGTAACTTGCTATTGTGTATCAGAATATGAAAATTGATAATATAAATAAATACATGTGTCTGGAATCTCAATATGATAACAAGGATTTGTTTTAATTATCCAAGGGCTACTGTAGTGTTTCTTAGCAATAGACCTTGAAAATTAAACAGAATGAAGTAACTTTGACTGGGTTCCGGACAGTATGTAGTGTCCTTAATTTGAAAGAAATGCAAATTGAAAGGTATAAACTAATAAGGAAGGTTAGAGTAATCAGCCAGCCAAGGTGGTGTCGAGTATATCAGGGAAAATCTTTCCCAAATATTCTATGAAAGTTATTCTATCAAAACTTTTATGATTTTTACAAGGGTTGTGGTAGCCTATTGGGAAGGCCCCTTGCTGCCGATCTGCTGGACGAGGTTTGAGACCCGCTCAATCTCGATAGTTTCTTGTAGTGTCTGTAACGTCACCACCCATGTGAGCTAGAGATGGTGGGTATGGGGGAGCGTATAGTTTTACCTGCTGACTCACCAAAAGCCAGTGCCTCTCCCTCATGGTCCTAGCTTGATGAAGAGCGGAATTGGGCACTGATCTTATGTATATATGATCAGTCTCCATGGCATTGTACAGCTTGGGCATTATCACTGGCCGTTGCCTCTTCCATTCATGAGCGACCTTTAAACCTTTAAACAAAAGTCAGTTATATAACAGATAATTGTTAAGAATAAAATCTATTCAGACTCGATCGTTATGTTAAACCACTGTTTTGCTTCTGCACTGTCAGCTCGACTTCAGTTACCTTGATAATTAGTAAAGGTATAAGAGATAATTGGCATTCTTTGATATAATAGCAAACGGGAGAGTTGAACTCATATTCATAATAAATGTGGGAGAAATCATTCATAATATTCAAAGGTCTAATTTAGCGTACATTGGATGACCTTAAGATTGTAAAATAAGACACTTTCTCTTCTAAGATCTAATTGATATATATAATGCTGATCAGTATCATGTACTGATCTTGAGACATTTGATGTTCTTAAATCATTACCATTTATATAGTTTATTCATTCAGATTTCCTTACTAACCACTTTTTCCATGTCGGAGCCCTAAGGCTTACAGCATCCTGCTTTTCCTATTTAAGGTTCTAGCTGGACTAGTAATAATATACGAACACACACACACACATATATATATATATATATATATATATATATATATATATATATATATATATATATATATATATATATATATATATATATATATATATATATATATATATATATAGCCGTTTCTAGTCTAACGAAAGACATAGGCTTCAGACATGTCTTTATTCATGTCTGGGGTTTAGCCAGGTTTCATAGTTGCCAATAGCGGATTGGTGATGGTGGGAGTCTTTTGTTTGATCGCTCTCACAAAACCAACCTAATGTGGGTGATGCTGACTAAATAAAACTTTGTTGTTCCTGGTTATATAAAAACCTTTTCACCAGGTTAAGGTACCCTACTCGGAAAGGGATATATATATATATATATATATATATATATATATATATATATATATATATATATATATATATATATATATATATATATATATATATATATATATACATACTGTATGTACTGTACACACATATTCATAAATATTCGGAAAACTACATCGACACAGCCGGTGTTGAGAAAACTTCCAGTGATGAAATATTAAAAAATCCAGTTTTTAGGCAGAAACATCGAAAAACAGAGAGAAATCCCCTATTAAATTAGCTCAGTTGATTTTCCTATTTGATGCATTTATTTCCTTTGAAGTTTCATATAGATGCAAATGTCCTCGAGAAAATAAAAATCAAAATGTATGAAGGGACTATGGTGGTTTGTTTTTAATTATAAATCTTTTCCCTTTTCTATATTCATTTGAATCGGGAGCGAGTTTTGGTCATTATATGCATTTGCTCAGTAAATAGCCATATAAAATACATACCTTCACATACACATGAATGTATATAACCATGGGTAAATACACACTCATATACAGATATATGTATGTGTTTGTATACAGACGACCATACAAAGACATACGTACACATGCACACTCACACACACATACACATTTATATATATATATATATATATATATATATATATATATATATATATATATATATATATATATATATATATATATATATATATATATATATATGCTGTATATATATCATATATACTTATATATATATATAAATGCATGTATATATATATATATATATATATATATATATATATATATATATATATATATATATATATATATATATATATATATATATATATATATATGTGTGTGTATATATATATATATATATATATATATATATATATATATATATATATATATATATATGAGTGTGTGTGTGTGTGTGTGTGCGTGTGCGTCCTATGTCAACGGATAATGAGACATCAGATCATGGGTTTTTTGTACTCTATTACAAAAAGGTTCGTGAATGCAAGGTGTACTGCCGATACTCTCAGGTGAGTACCTTGTCTACCGATTGCTCAAATGGTACTGAGTAACTCTCACAAGCAAGATGCAATCTTGCTCTCTTAACATGCTGAAGTGTTAGGGTTTGTGGAATTCTTCTCTGTGATGGAAATATACTGTCACATTATGGTTCTAGAGACACATCAAGTATAATAGTTCAGTGATCTCGCCCTCCAATTTATGCCACTCATAGTATTCTTAAACACGTCGGTAACCTCACAGTATAAAACACATATTTTGCATAAAAGGATTAGGACATAACTCTCCCCGCAAGCTCCTCACTCCGGGAGGAGGTGCACAATCGCCCCCACTAGTTTATGATATATGGAGGACATTCCGACCCAGATTAGGCATGGCATGTACTAAACAGAAATGCAACATGAAATTTATACATAGAAATGACCCAAAAAATAACACATCTTTCACAAAAAAATTAAAAATTAAATATTGCATATAAAGATATACACAATATAATATAAAATAATTTCACTCATTTACATCTATGACCTCTACAACTAAAATACAGAATACCCAAAGTGAAAAAAAAAAAATCATATCGACATCAGTATTACACAACTACCAATAACCTCCCTCTGGTTGCGGGCAATACGGGCCATTTGGGCGGGACAGGGGTAGGAATAGATATTCATTCATCCCTTGATTTTACTTGTCCGGGTTTATGGCACAATTTTGCAACAAAACTCATTACCACCGTTTCGCCCTTTTTCTTTTTTAAAGCACTACTAAACTTGCACTTGCAACTATCAATCGGTGACCACTAGCCGTTTTCCCGAGAAGATCTTTCATCTTCCCGCCCTTCTCTTATAACATTAAGTATAAGGTATTCACATCTACACATTCTCTAACACTGCCTTTCCTCAAGGCTGAACTTTAATCCCGTAGCCACTTAGCCTTCAGTAATTGCCCCAGCCCCAGCAACCAGGAATCATATAAATACATGAATAATGCAGCATCAGCCTGACGGATCTCACCTGACCTATTTAACCTCTGATTGTTTTAAGGTTCACTCAGCAGTATGTCATATGCATTGCTTTACTCAGCAAAATTACCACAACACTTTACGTATACAAAAAGCAACAACATAAAAACACATTGTTATCATCAAGTTTATTTAAAACACTTCAAAAGAAGAAATGAGGTCTGTTCAAACAACAACAACAGCATTCAGGCACATGTATGTGTGCCTGATGATGGTCAGACACTGCACCATTAATAATGCTTTGTATCACTACTTTGTTAGATTTAACCATCTTTAATCGGTATGGACCCAAATATGCTGGCTCTAGTTTGTGCTTCCTAGGTTGTAATCGTTTCAAATACACACGATCACCCACAAATACTTTTACCGGTGCGGTTGTGAATCGACCATCATACTTTGAGCTGTGTTTTTCATGAGCTCTTTTCTATATACTAAATCTCATAAGGAGAGTAATGAACAACACTGAAAAGTGGTGTTCATTACACTTCTTAAGAGATTTAGTAAATAGACACGGTATTGATCAGTTGAATAATTTGGCAACTGTTGCAAATTAATCAGGACCGTATATGGTAAAACAGGATCTTGTCCATACACTAAAAAAAAAGGCGTGTCCCTCAGCGAAGCACTATATGCAATGATCAAAGCTAGCTCAGCTGTAAGAAGCATGGCGTGCCAATGAAGGGGGTCATCAGCCACTAAGTAACGTAAAATTCACACTACTTCCCCATTGTGCGATAACACTAAGCCATTAGCTGAAGGCATATATGCGGTCACTGGAAAGTGTTCAATTTTCATCAAGTTCGTGACTGATTTCACCACCTTATTTATGAACTCGAGACCATTATCACTAATCAAAATTTACGTGCAACCAAACCTACTAATGAAAGAGCACAGCGTCTGGGCTAATGAATTTGCTGATTTATCCAACATTGCGTAAGTATGAGTGTAACGAGTAAATGCATCCACAAATACACATATATACTTATGTTGTGTTAAACCAGTAGGAATTGGTCCTACCACATCCATATGCATCCTATAAAATTTAACAGAAATCACAGACCACTTTCTGGCTTTCGGTACAGTGTTTTTAGGTTCTTTGAAACTGTTACAAGCATGACATTTTATATAATTTTCTATAGATTTTTTAATTTCTAACCAAAAAAAGGATTTGCGTGCTCTCCTTAATGTTCTATCATTCCCTAAATGCCCTGCATACAGACTTTCATATACAATATGGATGGCTCTATTAATCAAAGAAGGAGGAACTATCTGTGCACAGAATTCCCCTTCCCTCTTCTCATAAGCACAATATAGGATATCATATTCTATAAAATAACTCTCACGGGGCACATTCAGAAATGACAGATAACTCTCCGATTCCCCTTTATTCGCTGCTCGCACTCTGTTCATCCATTCTTCTTTTTTCTGTCCCTCTCGGACTTCTTTTATGTCCCAGCCTCCCGAGTCAATCACTACTGCATCATCAGGGCATTCATTCTGGACACCCCTGGTCATGTCCTCGGCCACCCAGATATATTCACCTTAACCGTTCCCATCTCTCTCTCTCTCTCTCTCTCTCTCTCTCTCTCTCTCTCTCTCTCTCTCTCTCTCTCTCTCTCTCTCTCTCTCTCTGTGATCGCATTTTATGATTGCTCCTTGCGTGAATTCACATCCCATTCCCTATTTTGATGGGGATCTTCAATATTTTGGTTTCGTTTTTCGTTCCTCTTTTGTGCCCTGGTTGTTACTCCTATTACTGCACCTCTACAGAGAGCATCAGCTACCTTATTAGCCTTACCTTCTATGTGATGAAAACCCTTTATATCAAACTCTAATAATCTTTCAGTCCATCTCGCTTGTCGAGATGTCAAATCATTTTTATAATACAAATCACATAATGACATAATGATCACTTTGCAACTCAATAGACTGACCTAATAAAAGGAACCGATGCCTCTCTAGAACCCAAAGAATATCCAAAGCTTCTCGATCGAATGTACTATAATTCTTTTCTGCAACTTTTAATTCCCTGGAAGCAAAACAAATGGGTCGCTCTCTACCTTAATCTTCTCGTTGAGAAACTACACCAACAATAGCTAACCTACTCGCATCTGTTGTCACTAAAAACGAGAGATAAAATCTAGGATATGCGAGTAAGTCATTGCTAGTTAAGGCAGCTTTCAAATGGTTAAAGGGACTTTCTTCTTCCACTCCCCAATTTATTAGGCTTTGTTTCTTTAAATCATTTAAGGTTCTCGCTATCTCTCCAAAACCTCTTATGAATTTACGGTAAAACCCAGCAAGCCCAAGGAACCCAGCTACTTCCTTAGGGGTACGTGGCCTAGGAAAATCTCTAATAGCTTATGCTTTACTGCGGCAGGGTTGGATACTTTCAGGGGTTATCATGTGGCCTAAAAATTCGACCTGTTTACAGAAAAAATTTACACTTGAGCAAATTTATTTTCATACCATTACTTCGCAATGCTTCAAAAACTTTACGAATATTATTACTGTTCTTCGGCCGTTTTCCATGTAATTATGATATCGTGCTAATAAACAAGAACATTATTGCCAATTAAGGGAGACAAAACCACCATCATTACTCTAGAGAAATGACTTGGAGCATTTTTAACACCGAAAGGAAGAAAATTTAACTGAAATGGTTGATTGTTAGCTATAAATGCTATTTTACATTTACTGTCTTCCTGAATGGATATTTGATATTATCCAGACTTCAAACCAATAGTTGTAACATATTTACTATCCCATACCTTCACAAGTAATTCTTCGATCGAGGCAATGGAAATGCATTATCCTTAGCGACTGCATTCAACTTCCTATATTCAACACTCAATCTTACCGAGCCATCCTTTTTCCTAACAGCTACAATTGGAGAAGCCCTGGTGGATTTGCTCTCATTGATTATCCCTTGTTCCCTTAATTTACTAATTTCCCTTTCTATCTCTCCTGGAAATAATTGAGTACCTTATAAGGCCTTGACCTGATCGGCCCTGATCAGAATATTTATTAACAATGTCACTAACTACAGGCTGATATTCTGACGGACATAGTTTTCGACCTTGCATAATCAAGTTCTGAGTGCGTTCATCTGTGTGGGCTGGAGTTGTGGCTCCCAAGATCCCATTATTAGCAATTTCACATAACTCTAATTCACGCACAGAATCACTTCCTAACACAACTCTTTTATTTGACAAATTAACCATCGTTATATCAGCTATGTTCCCTTTTATTTTTGATAAGCCCTCTATGACTACATGCACCCAATTGTCATGGTGATTAACAACGACCTTGGTTCCTTGCGGAAGAGGCTGATACGGGGTCACTGATATGCTCGTAAGTGTCTGGGGAGACAACACTTCTCCGCTTTCAGGTACAGCTGTTACCTTATTTAATCGTCTCTCCGTGCCCACCTAAGCACTTACTCTCTCATGACTTTCTATCAGCAAAATGCACCCTCTTGCTTTTACTGTTATTTTTTTTTTCCCAAAAAAGCGTATTTGATTACTATTGATATAATCAATTCCTAATATAACCTAAATTCCTGGAATTCCCAAAGTGGGCAAGACAAAAAAATCATGTGTAAACTTCACGGATCCCACCTTAAAGTTGACAATCGTTGTATGGCTTACGCATAGTTTATTTCCTCCTGGCGTGTCGAGGATGATGGATGCCGCTGACTGTAGTGGGTTTGAGGATAATCTTTTTTCAATCAGTGAAACGCTGGCCCCTTTGTCAATCAGCGCTCGAATGGATTTATCTAGTAAGTCAATCCTAACTGCTAACATTCCCAGCAGCCCATTAGGATATATGGGGCACGGGCCAACGACCTTGGTTGCAATGCCGCAGCCCCCTGGTCTTCTCCCTAGTGCTGCGGGGTGAGGTCGGGGTTACTGATGGAGGTCCCAGTGCCTACTCTACCAAGTCCGTCGTAGTTACTCCCGTCGCTGCCTTGGCTGCTGCTTCTGATGTCATGCAGAGGGGGGGACATTGATTTCCTTCATCTCCCCCTTCCTCTGTTTCCTTTTCCTTGGATGTTGGTTGGGGTGAGTCGTGTGCGTGTGCCACAGAACCTGCCCTTGTCATATTTTGGTGGGCACTCTCGAGATAGATGACCATAGGCCTGACAAGTGTAACAGCAGGGGGATCCTTGTGGGGGGGGGGCACTCCACTTGTCAGTGCCCCTCACCCCCACACCGCCAACATCGGAAGACTATTTTCACATGCTGACTGCATTCTCCCCTCTCCCGCTTTCGGGGTTGACGAGTGCCTCCCATGGCTGCCACCTTCTCGGAATCGGGGCAGTTATTCTCAGTCATTTTTTCTTCTGGAAAATTTACTACAATTTTTTGTATTGCGCTCATTACGTCTACTAATGAACGATTGTCATCGAACATATAACTACATAAATACGGGTTTACTAATATGCGAATATGTTTACGGGCAATTGCTTTTTTTATCACCTTCTGGGAGATTGGCACTCCGGGTAGTAAACGAATCACAATCGCGAAACATGCGAGTTGCAATACTAAAAACAGATTCACCTTTCCGAATTTAGGGTTTGTAATTTTTTTTTTATGTCCCTCTTTCTTGCATCGGGTAAGGCATATTTCTCAATTAAACGTCGTTTATTTCAGTATAACTTCTTAAAATGTCTTGTGACCAACACATTATCTCCATTGCCGAAGCATCTTTCAGCCACCTAATTACTTGAATAGCCTTTTCACTTTCAGACCAACTATATGTGGCTACTTCAAAGTCTCTCAAAAGCACTTCGATCGATTGAAACCCTTAATTTGGCCGCTGATCATCAAAAGGCCTAACACTTGCCTGGAGTTCTGGCAGTGTCCGAACTACGATGTTATCTTCACTTGGCTGTGCATGCGATTCAAATGACGCACTTGGCTCACCCACAATGGATCTACATAGAAAGCCTTGTGCCAGATTGAGCTGTAGCCGTCATCCCCTCGCTCGCTTGAATTACATCTAGTTTTTATCATTTACACCCATTTACATTTCACAACATATATCATATTGTATATCAATGGAGAGGGAATTTACTCAGCTATACCATAAAATATATATGTAAAGTCGTCTCTTTAATCGCTTATGAACTAGAATGAGTTACGTAAATTATTCTGAAAGGCCTAGTGCTTGACTGTCAAATTGTTGGGTGAGCCATTAGCACTCACAGGATTTTAATGTGGTTTCTTTAGAGTTCTATGTGATTTGTTGATAAGGAATTTCAGTATTATTTCTTTGGTTTTATATGCGTTCTTTTAATCCTTACCACTTATATATTTAATTCAATTTCTTAAAGAAACTGTGTCACCTGTATGTTTCTTCTATACAAACTAAGGAGGGTGATAAAAATATTTGTTACTGCATACAAGAAAAGTCACTTCCAAAATCTTAAGGTGGATTATTTCCCACCGAGATCCAAACCAAGAATGAGTATTTGAATAATTTCAATATCATTTTATAAGTTTACAAGCATTATATTTAATTATGTCGATTACCATAATTCTTTTTTTCAAAATAGTAATTAAAGAAAAATAATTATTCGGTAGTTATAAGTATCAGCTCTCTCTCTCTCTCTCTCTCTCTCTCTCTCTCTCTCTCTCTCTCTCTCTCTCTCTCTCTCTCTCTCTCTCTCTCTCTCTCAACTTTCTGGAGACTAACTTCATGTATCATTTCCGACAATTTACTTAATTTTTATTCATATTTGGGTATTTTAAGCAATTTTATGACATACCAGAAAGCAAGCTCGTACCGTATCATAATTTGAAGAGTGATAAAGAATTAATATATGCTTAGGAGATAAAAACGATAGTTTTGCCTCTCATTATTATCGTACAAAACAGCTTAGACCGTTTCGTTTGCTTGCTACGACATTGCCAAATATTCCAGTAGTATCCGATCTTTCTCTCTGATACATTTCTCTGGTTAAAAATGGGTCTTACTAGATATTCCACCGGTATTCTTAGCCTTTATAATATTTGACCTTTCAGTCTACGAAGGTAAGTATAGATTCTCTCAACCATATTCAATAATGTTGCTGAGATCACATTATAAAGAGCATTTGAAATTTTCCGAACTTTTACTTAATTTTCCTCTGGTTTTTCTTACCCAGACTTATTCAGACTTTTCATTCAGATCTTCCCAGACAGCACCAACCTCTACGTAATGCTTGATATGTAATTAATTCTAACAGTTGTGCCTTTTCCAGCATACGGCTCAATACTACGCAGTATTCTACAAATTTTATTCTAGCTATGACCAGGGTGTAAAAGGATCTTCCGAATCTAGCAGTTGAATCATTGGAAATTCATAAGATCAAAACTATAGCGAATGTTTTTATGCTGAATAGGCTTACGGTCTGCCCCAAAGCCAAAACAAGTCCACCAAAAGAAGGCAACCGTGCTTACCCCATTCAAAAATTGGAAAAAAAAAAGCACGTTGATAGAAGGAGGACATTTGGCTCTCTTCTTAGTTTATATATAATAGAACAATTCTAACGTTGTCACTGATCTTAGTGCATTTCATATTAAATGTTCATTATTTCGAATACAGTTCTTTTTTTATCTCCATTTTCTTTCCACACTGCGCTATTTTCCTCTGTTGGAGCCCTTAGTCTTGTAGCATACTACTTTTCCAGATAGGGTTGTAGTTTGGCAAGTTAGTAATAATAAAATAATATGAATTTTTCAATTTTACTTACATGCACATTCTTCTTACCTTTTAAATCTAGTTTGGTGAAAACCTTTAAGAGATCACCATTTTCTTAGCATTGCGATAAACGCAAAATAACTCTCTTTCACTCAAAAATGAATACATTATTATCAAACATTTCGTAAATACTATTCAGACTAAAGTAATTGTTATAAAGGTTTAATTAGACAAAAATACTAAAGATGGAAGAATATGGATTCATGACGGGGAGAGGGACTGTAGATTGTTTCTTTAAGTAAGGCATCTACAAGAAAAGAGGCTAGAGGGAAACCAGAAGCTCTTCTGTGCCTTTGTAGATCTAGAGAAGGCTTTTGATGGAATACCAAGAGAGATAATATTTTGGTGCTTGAGGAAGAGGAAAGTCCCAGAGAAGTTGGCTGGAATATTAGAGATGATGTACAAAAGAAGAAGGATAAAAGTAATAACAGCTGTTGGGGAAACAGAAACCTTTGAAGTTAGTATTGGATTACACCAAGGGTCAGCATTAAGACCATTTCTATTTATGGTGGTCAAGGATATGTTGAGTGAAGAGATCAGAAATAAAGGGATATGGGAGTTGTTATAAGCAGATGCTTTGGTGATTATTGCTGAAAATAAGGAAGACTTACAGCGAAAGGTTGTAGAGTGGTATATAGACTTTGGAGAGGGGTGGCTTGAGAGTAAATGTGAATAAGACGGAAGCTATGATGAGTAGTAAGGAAAGTAAGGACAGGAGAGCCATGCATAGATGTAAAGGTTCGGATATAAAATAGATGGAACAGTTTAGATACTTGGGATCTACAATATGTCAGTAGGGAGGATGTGAGGCTACAGTTGAGAATAGGATAAAAGTAGCTTTGGGAAGGTAGCAGGAGTATCATGCAATAATAAAATACCAATCAAGCTAAAAGTCAAGATCTATAGCACAGTAATAAGACCAGTTTAATGTATGGATCGGCAACGTAGGCTCTAAGATGAAAAGAGGATGCAAAGCTTGAGAGAAGAGAGAGGAGAAAGCTGAAGTGCATTATGGGAATAACACTGCTTAAAACATTGAAAAAATATTAAATTAGAAGAATGGCAGGCTAGTAAAGATTAGAGGTGATAAGAGTATCACGATTGAGATGGTGTGGGCATGTGTTGAGGATGGATGG
>NC_090735.1:73252281-73272281 GCF_036898095.1 Palaemon carinicauda | reverse complement strand
ATTTGTGGAATATGAAAAAGCCTTTCATAGTGTGCACAAGCCAATTTTGTGGAGAATCCTACGTTATTGTGGAATTCCTCTTAAATAGAGCATAGCGAGTGCAAAGTTAATGTTAATGGAGTCTTATCAAGTGAGTGTCCAGTGAACAACGGAGTACTCCAAGGGAATGTGTTGTCACCCATGTTGTTTATTCTTCCCATGGCCTTTGTAATGTGTAGAACAGTCAGAGATGGAGGAGAAGGATTGGACTGGACTGGTGATAGGAATTTAGCAGACCAAGAGTATGCTGTTGATGCCGTCCTTCTTAGCAGAACACCACAGGCTTTGCAATGCTTGTTTACCAGAATGCATGAAATATCACAGAAGGGGGGAGGGGCTGATGATAAATAGAAGAAAGACAGAGATGATGAGAACGGAGTATGCAATGAAAGATGAAATATCATTGGAAGGAGAAAGGATTAATGAGGTAGAATCATTTAAGTATTTAGGAACAATGATCTCCGATACAGGGTCTTTAGAATTAGATTTTAGCGAAAGATTGAAGAAAGCAAACCAGACAATGGCTAGGTTAAATAAAATGTGGAAATCAAAAAATCTTATGCAACATGCATAATGAACTAATTGAACGACGGTGCCAGAGATTAATATCTAGATCAGGAATAAGAAATTTAATAGACCGTAAGTTTCTGTCCAACAAATTAAGATGAGAATCAGCAGCTGAAGACCAAACAGGAGAACAATACTCAAAACAAGGTAGAATGAAAGAATTAAAACACTTCTTCAGAATAGATTGATCACCGAAAATCTTGAAAGACTTTCTCAATAAGCGTATTTTTTGTGCAATTGAAGAAGACACAGTCCTTATATGTTTCTCAAAAGTAAATTTACTGTCGAGAATCACACCTAAAATTTTGAAAGAGTCATACATATTTAAAGAAACATTATCAATACTGAGATCCGGATGTTGAGGAGCCACCGTCCTTGACCTACTTACAATCATACTTTGAGTTTTGTTAGGATTCAACTTCATACCCCATAATTTGCACCATGCACTAATTCTAGCTAACTCTCTATTAAGGGATTCACCAACCCTAGATCTACATTCAGGGGATGGAATTGATGCAAAGAGAGTAGCATCATCTGCATATGCAACAAGCTTGTTTTCTAGGCCAAACCACATGTCATGTGTATATAGTATGAAAAGTAATGGGCCAAGAACACTACCCTGTGGAACACCGGATATCACATTCCTATAATCACTATGGTGCCCATCAACAACAACTCTTTGAGATCTATTACTTAAAAAATCAATAATAATGCTAAGAAACGACCCACCCACTCCCAACTGTTTCAGTTTGAAAACAAGGGCCTCATGATTAACACGGTCAAAGGCAGCACGAAAATCAAGGCCAATCATACGAACTTCCCGACCACAATCAAGGGATTTCTGTACAGCATTGGAGATTGTAAGAAGGGCATCACATGCTCCAAGGCCTTTACGAAAACCAAATTGCAAACTAGGGAGTAGATGATTACCTTCAGCAAACCTATTAAGACGTTTTCCCAGAAGACGTTCAAAAACTTTAGATAATATGGGAGTTATGGAAATTGGGCGGTAATCAGTGGGACTTGAGCTACCACAAACACATTTACATAGAGGAGTAACATTACCAATTCTCCAACAAGTGCTAAAAGCTCCTCTTCTTGCTAACTTACGCAAAATAACAGATAACTCCCCAAGAGAGATTAGTTCACTAAACGTTTAACTGGGCTCCACAAGGCACTAGAAGAATTGGAAGACCCAGGCCTACATGGCTTCGGACTATAAAGCGTGAAGTAGGAGATGATGAATGGAGAAGTATTGAATTAAAAGCTCAAGACAGAGACGACTGGCGAAATCTAACCGAGGCTCTTCACGTCAATAGGCGTAGGAGATGATGATTATGATATATATATATATATATATATATATATATATATATATATATATATATATATATATATATATATATATATATATATATATGTATGTATATATATATATATATATATATATATATATATATATATATATGTGTGTGTGTGTGTGTGTGTGTGTTTGTTGTGTGTATGTATATAAATACACGTATGTATGTATGTATGTATGTATGTATGTATGTATGCATATCTATTTGAATACATATGTGTATATGCATGAAATTACAGTTCTCACGCAAACGAAGTTCTGAAGAATGTGGTTAAATCGTAATTTCCTATAGAATTCAAGTTCACTAAAGCAATATATCCAAACCAATATTCAAAATTATTTAGCAATCCACAAATTGGAAAATTAAGTACACTTGGCTGTAATTTCAACAGGGCCCTGTATTTATAAAATAACCGAACCAGGTAATCACTCTAATCTCTTGAGCGTTGTTCCCAGAAAGGACTAGTCTGTTAGGCACTATCTTCCAAAATCTTGAAGTAATTCATCGTTAATGAACTAATGATATTATCCGAATCAGCATGTTTCATGCAGATCAGCTGTCTTATTGGAATTTTTTATAGCTCTAGCTACTGTGATTATCGGGAGTGCAGATTGGACCAGTCGACTTTCTTGTACCAGTTTGAGATATCGTGACTCATTCTTGAAACTCAAGGGCACTTTTTTAAACGGTACAGTTTTTTATCAGTCTTATCAATTTGAGACTTACTATTAGTAGTTATGTTGCGTTGATGTGTACTTTAAATATTGTGTCTTAATTTATTATTTCATTAATATTTGTCATTCTCTTTAAAGAAACATTTGATAAAACTCATGACAGGTATTAATATATAAAGTGGTTTGTTTATAACCATCACAGTTATATCCCCTATAAATGTATCTATTTAAATATTAAGTATTTATGTTTGCGTGTTATTGCATAACCAAGCATATTACTTCAGACCATGAAATATACAGACTGACGGACTTGCTATAACTATGAAAAAGAGAAAACGCAGTAACTATCTAATCATATAATTCTAGAGGTCTACATCATCCCAAAACGTAAAACATGGACACCGTTGATTTTAAGAGAGAGAGAGAGAGAGAGAGAGAGAGAGAGAGAGAGAGAGAGAGAGAGAGAGAGGCATTCTTTAAAGAGAATATACCTCCAAACCCGCTATCCTTGTTCGGCATTCCTTTCCCCTTGACAGCAAAGCATTTCACTAACACTAGCGTATTCCGTCATTCGGAAGGTGAATGGAGATTTGATTATATTTGCATCTAACTTCTTGATTTTTAGTCGGAAAGCAACCATAAATACTGAAGTATTATACCCTTCTCGTGTATGCGACACGTCAAAAATGACTGATAAATGTTTAGAGATATATGCGCACACATATTCAACTCTTCCTACCTCCTTCACCATTCTTAACAAAAACTTGGCAATTTGGGTGATTAGTGGGAGATTATGGTTTCCGAATGTACCTCTCCGGGTATCCCTCTCCGCCATACCCGGGGGATAGGTAGAGCAAGTATTTATGTCTGACAATGCCGCCGAGCGTGATAGGAAAATTTCTTGTATATATATATATATATATATATATATATATATATATATATATATATATATATATATATATATATATATATATATATACATATATATATATATGTGTGTGTGTGTGTATGTATATATATCTATATATATATATATATATATATATATATATATATATATATATATATATATATATATATATATATATATATATATATATATATACATATATATATATATATATATATATATATATATATATATATATATATATATATATATATATATATATATATATATACAGACATGTTACTCTTTATCATATAAAGGAGATGAGCCCCCTCCACCATCTTATCTAACGGGGAAAACGGGCCTTAATCCAGTTCCCTATCTCTCCCAAAATTCAACTTGCTTGCTAATTAGAATGTAAGCCTTTAGTGCATATATATATATATATATATATATATATATATATATATATATATATATATATATATATATATATATATATATATATATATATATATATATATATATATATTGGAGTAGGGAGACGCGTTCTGTTCTTTCATCCATTTATTTGCGCCGACGTTTCGTATTACCTTGATACATTTTCCAGGCTGAAACGATTACAAATCAATTGCGTCTAAGTAAAAAGATACACACAACGTTTACCAACACCAAAATTAAAAAGCTTTTTAATAAATTAAGAATAAAAACAGTAAAATCAGAAACACAGAACAACAGTGAAAGGGCTCGGAGCGAATATAGAGAAACAAATTAATTCAAAAATAATAATAATAATAATAATAATAATAATAATAATAATAATAATAATAATAATAATAATAGAACGAACAAGACACCTACCCACAGCGGTAGCGTAGGGAGAACTGACACGAAAAATTGTCGTTTATAAGTATAATTGTCCCAGATTTGATCTTGGCACTTACATCGGTTGCACCAGGAGGCTGCTAAAAGTCAGAGTTTCCTCTCATCAAGGAATTAGCTATAGAACGGGTTGTCGACTATCAAATCCAGAACAATCTAACATAAGAAATCACAGTAAAAGTTGCAAAACACACATAGATACCAGTCATTTTAATATAATAGGAAGAACCCGACATATAGACGAACTAACCACCCTTGAATCAATAACGATTAAGCTAACTGTACCTTCTCTTAACCACCAGTCGTCTTCCACCCAATTGTTTATTGCCTAATTACCTGTTGTTTTGTTTACACTCCCTTCCATAACAATTTTTCGTGTCTGTTCTCCTTACGCTACCGCTGTGGGTAGGTGTCTTGTTCGTTCTATTATTATTATTATTATTATTATTATTATTATTATTATTATTATATATTTTTCTATTATTATTATTATTATTATTATTATTATTATTATTATTATTATTATTATTATTATTATTATTATTATTATTATTGAATTAATTTGTTTCTCTATATTCGCTCCGAGCCCTTTCACTGTTGTTCTGTGTTTCTGTTTTTACTCTGTTTTTATTCTTAATTTATTAAAAAGCTTTTTAATTTTGGTGTTGGTAAACATTGTGTGTATCGTTTTACTTATACGCAATTGATTTGTAATCGTTTCAGCCTGGAAAATGTATCAAGGTAATACGAAACGTCGGCGCTAATAAATGGATGAAAGAACAGAACGCGTTTCCCCACTCCAATATGTTTATGCTTGAGTAATTGCTCCTGTCTCCATACTACTTATATATATATATATATATATATATATATATATATATATATATATATATATATATATATATATATATATATATATATATATATATATATATATATATATATATATATATATATATATATATATATATTTAGAGACGTTGCTCTTTATCATGTAAGGGAGATGCGCCCCTCCATCATCTTATCTTACAGGTTATAAGGGCCTTAATCCAGTTCCCTATCTCTCCCAAAATTCAACTTGCTTGCTAATTACAATGTGAGCCGCTGGTGCAATTTCGTAAATATACATTCTCAAGTTGTTCTTCTAAAAATTGTTTTGCATAGGATATATCTATATACATTATTTGTAAAAATCTCTCTATTGTTCTAACAAAGAGACGAAGTAAATGCAAGTAACCTTTATCCAGCGGATAACGAGCTTATTACTAGCAAGAGTATCACAAAAAATAAAACAAACGATAAAATGCAGCGGCAGGCTTCAGAGACGTGAACTATAGGAGACACTCAGGTTCATTTATTTGAACAATGGAGACCAAGTCTTCTTTGCCCCGAATGTTAATTAAGAAAGCCCCAGGTATACAACATAGCATGACGAAAGGGCTTGCTTATGGGATGTCAGAGGTGGCTTGCTAGTGTCTGTGCGCAGGGAGACGTATGTTACGGCATGTAAATCTTTTGGTATGCATTGCTTTGCTGAGGCTTCGATGTAACGGTGGCACTTGAGATTATCATAGGTTATAGAAGGAAAAAAATTAAACAGGGACGACCAATGGTTTGCTATATACCATTCCTTCATCCCAAAGCAACCCAGAAAAGCTGAGTAAACCAGTTGGAGTCATTGCAGAAGGACATCAAAGCTGCTTTGAGGGTACAATGAAAACATTTGACCATTCCGTTGGTTGGAAGGTTGTATATATGTAGGATGATGCCCAGGAGATTCACTAACGATGTCTACAATCGAGAGGTGAAAGTGGTACTCCTGTCAGAAGCAATATGCTCAGGGATACCAAATCTCCCTATTCACCCTGAGATTAAGGCAGAAGCACATGAGGTGGACGTTGTGGTTTGCATTGGCATGGTTTCAGCCAATGAGTGGACCGATCAATGACGATAAACAGGTAACGATGCCTTGTGATGTGAGTAGGGGACTTACTAAATCAATGTGAATGTGGGCAAAATGATTCTGAGGTTGAGGAAAGGTGCCTACTCCTAAATATATGTGTCGATGTACTTTTGAAGTTTGGCATGAAGTTCATGTGTGAACCAAATCCTTAGGATCCTTATTGATACCATGGCAAATGAACTTCATCTTCACTAACTGTGCTGTAGATCGGCGCGAGGATATGAGAGGCACATGGGAGCAGGTATCCACGGTTGTGGCCTATCAATAATGGTATCACAGTGAAAGGTGGCATTGGAGTCGTCTAGGGTGATGTCTTCCTAATGTCCTTCATACTTGGTACTCTGGATCTTTTCGTTGTGCTTCTGCCAAGGTATTGTAATCTAATCCCAGGTGAATTGCGGCCAATACGTTTCTTGACAGGGCATCGGCAATGGTATTCATTTTCCCAGGGATGAATTGAAGGGGTCAGTTGTATTCAGCCACGGCGCAGAGATGTTAGCGTTGATGAGTGAAGGTATGCACCAAAGGCATTTGGTCTCTGCAAATGATGAAGCATGTACCTTTTAAGAAGTTGCAAAAGTAACAGATAGCCAAATGCACTGACAGTAATTCACAGTCTGAGGTAGAGTATATGGATTCCCCCAATGGGCAAGGCAAGCCGTTGACCACCTGCTTGAGTACTGAACCAATAGTGACGTTACTGGCATCGGTGGAGAGAAGGAGAAGGGCATATGGCATGGGAAAAGTAAGAGCAGCAGCAGTTGACAGGGCATTCTTTGCATTGCAGAAGGCTGCTTCTTGAAGGGGACCCCACTTCAGGTCTTTTGGCTTGCCCTTGAGGAAAGCGGAGAGGGTCCCAAGAGTGGCAACGAGGGCTGGAAGAAACCGATGATAATAATTGATTACGGCCAATTATTTTTGTAGCGCATAGACGGTTGAGGGGTATGGGAGACTTCTGAATGGCTGCTACCTTCTCAGGGAGGGGATGGAAACCTTCAGGAGGGATGCAGTGCCCTAAGAACGGTACTTAATTAGCGCTGAAGGTACATTTGTCGCACCAGACTACAAGGCTGTTCTGTTGTAAGTGTTCGAGAATGATGCGTAGGTGATGGAGGTGTCCATCTTTGGAGGATAAGAACACAAGTATGTCATCCACGTAAGATACGCAGAAGGGCAACTTCCTTAAAATGCCATCCATGAGGCGTTGAAAAATTACCCCAGCATTATGAAGGCCAAAAAAGGAGTAATTGAAGGTGTATATACCAAAATGGGTGGTGATGGCGGTCTTGGGGATGATTTTTGGTTTCATGGGTACCTAGTAATACCCTTCATGAGGTTAAGCATGGAGACAACCTTTGCTTTGTGCAAGTATAAATAACGCTGGTGATATTTGGGAGGGGTAGCGATCCGCTTCTGTCTATAATCCCCACGAGGGCGTAGGGAACCTCTTTTCTTCAGGATGATGTGTGGGGGCGACGACCATGGTATTGAAGAATTGGCAAAGGCCAATTATTTCCATTTCGTCGAAATGTTTAGCAGCTGCCAAACAATTCAGACCCAGATGCCTGAATCTGGCAAACACTGGGGGCCTTGTCATCTATATATATGAATAAATACTGTGATTAGAGGGAGCCGTGGGCGTTTAGCAAAGTTCAGGATGGAAGACATCGAGGTACAATGTGAGGAAGTGGGCGTAGGCCTCCCTGGGTGCACTGATGTGGAGGGCCAGATCAGAGGAGATGAGTTGAAGAGTTGTCGATGAACACAAGTTCACGTTGACTAATCGTTCATGCCCCACCTCAACCAGGAAGTGGAAATGTGCAAAGAAATCCTCAGTGAGATGTGGCAACAAGGAATTTCCTATGGTATTTTCCACTCCCGAACGAGAGCGTGAGTGTCTCATACCCATGGTTGGGGCATCTCAGACCCATTGGCAGCTACTAGGTGGTCATCATCAGACTTGTAATAACTACATCATGTCCTGGAGAGTGACTTTGGTAGAAGGGAATGGCAAGCGCCGCTGTCTTCTAAAAGCTGCACACCCATACCTGTATCATGTAAAAAGAAAAGATTTGTGACAAGTGTGGTCTCCACCACAAGCAATGGCTTACCCGCACGTTTTTTGGGCACTGACAACTATCCACACATTCCTCAAATCTGGAGTGGCAGTAGCAGAACCGCAGTTCATGGGTGACAGTAAGTGGCTGGAGAGGTCGTTAGTCGGGGCTTGAGTAATGGGTGGCATATGTGGTGGTAGGCGGCTTCGTCGCCGCTTTAGCATGCCACAGGGCGAGCAAATGCGTTTTACTACTTCAGTCGGTGTTGAGTAGCCGTCCTCTTTGTCAGAATTGGAGACGTTGATCGAGATCTCGAAGGTAGTTAAGTGGCTGTCCAAAAGGGTGTAAACTTTGGTCATCATTGGGGCTGTTAGCGTCAGCATCATACCAAAAGGGCACAAAGTAGGTTCACTTCCCAAGGAGAGCCCTCTGCAGTAGGTTGCAAGTGAGCGATATTGGTCCTTTCTCTGAAGGAAGGCGAAGCCTTTTGGTCTCCCAACGGCTGTTGAGAGAGCTAAAAAGCTGGGCTGTACGGCCAACTGGCAATGGTTATTACTGTTACAGGAGGTATTTTTTTATGGTGTAATACTCTATTGGAGCATACCCTTGGTCACAAAGCCAATCTGATATTTCATGGAAAATGTCCTCGTGGATCGCCCTGAGGACATAGACTGCATTGATGTTTGAGAGAGCCATGCCCTTGATGCAAAACTTGATTTAAATACTTCTTCGCTGACAAGGGGCAGTACTTTCATTCAGGCCACATATGGAGGCATTGTAAAAAGGGGCAAATGAGTGGTTGAAAATGGGTGTGTGGAGTAGTTACTCAGGTGGTGACCAATGTTGTAATGTAACTGTTACATTCTAACATGGAGCAAGGTGAATGCAAGTAAAATTCATTTAACAGATAACGAGTTTATATACAAGCAGTCACGAGCGAGAATTAAAACATGCATGGCAGGCTTAAACAGGTTATTCTATTATCAGCGTGGTATAGAAGCAATAGCTATACATTGTTTCATTGTGTATGAGTGTGTAGTACACTACATACAGTAATTATATGTTTACATAAATTTGTATGTACACATTTATATATATATATATATATATATATATATATATATATATATATATATATATATTGTGTGTGTGTGTGTGTGTGTGTGTGTGTGTGTGTGTGTTCCATTATTTCACGTTATTTCACTTTATTACAAAAAGTTTATAATTACACCTTGCACCGTGAGAACACAATTAAACAAATACATCATTTCACCGCCGAGTTAAAGTCTCTCCTCCATTCTCTCTTTGATGTTTGATAGTAGAATGCTCGTTTTACCCAGGACCCATTCTATGTGAGTCTTGCTTTACCTAACCGCTATTTTCACCATGAGTTAATTTTATCAATTCCACGTTTTTAGTAGATTCTGGTATTCAAAGTAAGTTTATAATAACAGGTTTTTTTTTACTCTCAGTGTAATTTGTCTCAATTTGTGTTGAAAAATGTGAAAAGTAACAAAATTATGCAGCGTGCATCCGAAAACAAGCTCCTGTCGTTGACTTCGGCGGGTGTTGTTATGAAATTTAGATTCACCATCACGATACTTTATAATATATCTATTTATTTAACAATATTTATTGACAAAACCTATATCTAAGGGAGAAAATTATATGAGTAAATAAGTTTTGATTCACATTACTTGGTAATCATTTGAAACCACTGATGGTATTTGGACAAAAATACTTCCGACCAATCAGCTATTAGGAAATTTTCCGAGCTAAAAGGGCACTCCTGCGAGTCGGAGCAAATATGCCTCGATTAATAAAATTGACTATAGTGTCCTATTATTCTTGAGAGAGTTCAAGCAATACTGACTCTCTTTATGAGCATGGATGGCATTGTTGCTCTGTCATTATGCTGGATCTACTAAATTTGTGGAACTCCCCATTGTGATGAAAAAATGCTGTCACCCATAAGTCTTCAGACACGCAACTAAATAATTTTGTAAGAGTCGTGGTATTTTCGAAAAGGACAATAATCTCGCTGTATAACAGTAACGTAACATATACATCTATATATTTTCTGTGTAAGGTTTTGGGTACTATTGCCTCCTCAGTCCAGGAAGAGGTTCCCATTTTTCCTCTCTAGCCTATGATATAAGGAGGATACTCCGATCCGGGGAAGGACATGCTATGTAGTAGACAGAAATGCAACCCAAAATACATTTATATGAAATCACCCCCCTCCCCCACTAAAATAATAGACATCTTACACAAAAATAAAAAATTAAATGTATATAAAAATGTGCACAATAAATAGAAAATAATTCTACTCATTTCTTCTTATGACTTTTGTAATTATATAGAGTACTCAAAAAGAGAGAGAGAAAAATGCATATCAATATCGGTATTACACAATATCATTCTCACTCTCTGGTTGCGGGCAGGATTAGGGTGGAAATAGGCATTCCTCCATAACTCAATTTTCCTTGTCCTGGTTTGCAGCATAATCTCACAACACAAACCACCATCACCGTTTCGGCATTTTCAAAATCAATACTATACTTGTAACTATCATTCCGCAGTCGGTACCTCTTTCCCGAGAACATTTTTCAGCTTCTCCGCCTCTTCCTCATTATAACTCTAATTAAGTATAAGGTATTCACATCTACATATTCTCTAACACTGCCTCGTCCCGAGGATGAGCTGTATTCCCGTAGCCACTTGCTCTTCGAGAACCGCCCCGGTCACCGCAACTAGGAATCATGTAAATACACCATTAATACAGCATCAGCCTAACGGATCACACCTGACCTCTTTGACCACTTTTTTTTTGTATTAGACTTACTTAGTATGTCATACTTATTGTTAGACACAGCAATACTGTCACAACACTTCATTTCACTCCATTAAGCACACACATAAGAACATATTCTTTACCTACAACATTTTAAAAGAAGAAATGGGCTATGTTCAAACAACAATAACAAAATAAAATTCCTACTGATCAACTCAGGGAATGACGCTTATGCAGGGAAAAAAGGCATACACTCTGATTGAAACTTTGAAAACTATATCTTCTGGAACCACATGTATGTGTCTGATGATGTTCACAGTCAGACACTGCCCCGCTAATATTGTCTTGTATTAGTACTGCGCTACATTTAACCATCTCTAATCGGTACGGACCCAAATATACTATTCGTGTTTCTTAGGTTGTAATTATTTCAAATATACACAATGGCCCCCAAATACCTTGGCCGGTATGGTTTTAAACTGTCCGTCATACTTTGAACAGTGTTTTTTATTAGCTCTTTTCATAAATCTTTCAGTGGTGCTCGTTACTCTCTTTAAGAGATTTAGTAAATAGACTCGGTATTGTTCAGTTGAATAATTCCTTAACTGTTGCAGATTTATCATGACCGTATAAGGAAACACACGATAATGTCCATACACTAAAAATAAAAGTTGTGTCTCTGAGTGATGGATTAGGTGCAATGTTTAAGGCTAGCTCAGCCGTAGGAGGGATGGCGTGTCACTGACACCATTAGCTGAAGGCCTTTATGCACATCACTGAAAAGTATTAAACTTTCATCAAGTCCGTGACCTACTTCCCCATCTTATTTATAAACTCGATATCAAAATTTTCGGGAAACCAAACCTAGTAATAAAAGAGCACAGCCCCCTGGCTAATTAATTTTCCCGATTTTATCAACATTACGTAAGTATGAGTGTTACAAGTAAATGCATCCACAAAAACACATATACTTATATTGTGTTATACCAGTAGGAAATGATCCTACCACGTGCATTTGCACCCTATAAAATTTAACAAGAATGACAGGCAACTTTCTGGATACCGGTACAGTGTTTCTATGATCTTTGAATAAGTTATTTGTATGACCATATTTTATATACTTTTCAATAGATTTCTTTTTTCATTCCTAACAAAAAAAAAAAAAAAAAAAAAAAAAAAAAAAAAAAAAAAAAAATCACATGCTCTCCTTAATGTTCTATCAACCCCCAAATACCCTGCCCATAGACTTGCAGGTACAAAATTCCCCTCCCCTCTTCGCATAAGCACAATAATTATGAAATATATGGTAAATGTGCGTATTTAGACGGATATGGAGACGAATGCAGAGATCTCCATCCAAAAATATGCAAAAACCTAAAAGAAGGAAAAGGATGCAGTTTCAACAAAAAATGTCGATATATGCATCCTGCAACTATGAATGAAGAAAAGAACATCATATCAGAACAGGAAGGAAGCATGGGAGAATCCATATTATTACCAATATTAAATAATGGGGATGAAACACAAACCATAATAGTGATGAATGCACGGGGTTTAGTCACGAGTAACTCTAAAAGGAAAATAGAGTTCATAGAAGATCTAACCCAAATGGAAAAAATAGATATATTAAATATAAGTGAAACATGATATTCCCAAGAGACTGGCAGTGATGACCAGATAAAGGCTTTCCAAACTTATAGATCTGACAGAATAAATAGGAATCAAGGGGGAACCGCAATATATGGAAGAGACATAAATCAAGGAAAAGTCTGTGAAAAATACAGCAACACAGAATGTGAATTGATTGCGGTAAAATTTGAATTTGAAAAACTAGTGAATATTGTAGTTTACAGACCCCCAAATACTAAGGAGTTTGACATAATAATAGAAAAAATAGATGATATATGTAAAAACCGTAAAGACTGGAATATACTCCTATCCGGAGATTTTAACTTTCCTTTCGTGGATTGGAAAGAACGGATAGAAGAAAGTGGTTGTATGTATACTTATAAAAAAGAGAGCAATAGTAGCACAGAAGATAAGAGGCAATTTGAAAAGCTTTAAGATATGCTATTAGAACATAATATGCAACAAATAAACCACATTCCAACAAGAAAGGAAAATGTCCTAGATCTAGTATTTGTGAATGAGGTGAATTATGTTAAAGAAATAATAGTGTATAACACGGGAATTTCAGACCATAATGTCATAGAATTAATAGTCCATTCCAAAGCAAGTGATCACAGAATTAAACAAAGCACAAAACATTGGGAAGGATATGGAAAATATAATTTTTACAGTAAGAATATAAAATGGTCAGAAATAAATGAAGAACTGAATAAAGAATGGAAAAATGTGTTTGTAAGTGATAATATACAGGTAAATACGGACATACTGTACAAAATACTGGAGAAAATTGTTGAAAAATATGTACCGAAGAAAAACAATAAACAAAAGATATGCATACCAAGAGAAAGAAGGATCTTATTTCAGAAAATTAGAAAGTGGAAGAAAAATCTTACAAAAGAAAAAAATATTTGGAAAATGAGGGAAATAAAATGTAAGATAGAAAATGCAGAACAAAAGATTATACAGTCAAAAGAAAATGAAAAAAGGGACTTGGAAGAAAGGACACTTCAAAATATAAAAAAAAAAAAAAAACCCAAAGTACTTTACTCCTATGCAAAAAAGATGAATAAAGGGAGATTAGAAATAGGCCCTCTAAGAATTGAAGGACGGCTAACGAATGAAAAAAAGGAAATATGCAACATATTAGCAGAAAAATATAAGAGTGAGTTCACGCCAAGAATTGCGAATGAGAATGATGAAACAGAAATGAGAGAAGAAAATGTTGAATATCTAACGGATATAGATATTAATGAAGCAGATATTGTCAAGGCTATAAACGAAATTAAAAATGGATCAGCAGCCGGACCAGATGGAGTTCCAGCGATTTTGTTAAAAAAAAACTGCAAACACTATCGCGAAGCCACTTGCAATACTGCTAAGACAAAGTGTATATATGAGCGAGATATATGTTAAACATAAATTAGCTTATATAACCCCCATCTTCAAAAGTGGATCAAGACTAGAGGCAAGCAATTATAGACCTGTTAGTCTAACATCACATATTATGAAAGTGTATGAGAGGGTAATAAAAAAGAAAATAATGGATCATTTGGTTAAAAATAATTTGTTTAATATAGGTCAACACGGTTTTGTGCCCGAAAAAAGTACACAAACCCAACTGATAGCACACTATGAAAACATATACAAAAATATGATAAGTGAAAAAGACACAGATGTGATCTATCTAGATTTTGCAAAAGCCTTTGACAAGGTAGACCACAATATATTAGAGAAAAAAATGCGAAAGCATAATATTGTGGGAAAGATAGGAAAATGGGTAAAAGAATTCCTGCAAAACAGAAAACAGATAGTGGTTGCAAATGATGAGAAATCGGATGAAGCTCAGGTAACATCTGGCGTGCCACAAGGTACGGTTTTAGCTACACTGTTGTTTGTTATTATGATCTCAGACATAGACTGTGATGTTGAAAACTCTGTAGTGAGAAGTTTCGCCGATGACACAAGAATAAGTAGAGAAATTACTTGTGATGAAGATAGGAACTCACTACAAAGAGATCTAAACAAAATATATGAATGGGCGGAGATAAATAGGATGGTATTTAACTCCGATAAATTCGAATCAATGAATTATGGAAACAGAGAAGGAATGGTATATGCATACAAGGGACCTAATAACGAGACAATCACAAACAAGGAAACAATTAAAGACCTTGGTGTAATTTTAAATAGGAATATGTTATGCAACGACCAAATAGCCACACTGTTGGCTAAATGTAAAGCAAAAATGGGAATGTTATTCAGACACTTTAAAACAAGAAAAGCTGAACACATGATTATGCTTTACAAAACTTATGTACGTAGTACACTCGAGTACTGCAATGTGATATGGTACCCACACTACCAAAAGGATTTTGCACAAATAGAGAGTGTACAAAGGTCCTATACTGCTAGAATAGAAGAAGTTAAGGACCTTGACTACTGGAGAAGACTGCAATTTTTAAAACTATACAGTCTAGAAAGAAGAAGAAAATGCTACATGATAATACAAGCATGGAAGCAAATAGAAGGAATTAATGAAAACATCATGGAGCTAAAAATATCAGAAAGAGCAAGCCGAGGTAGATTAATAGTGCCAAAAAATATACCAGGAAAACTAAGGAAGGCACACAGGACATTAATCCACTACGCACCAGCATCAATAATGCAGCGACTATTTAATGTGCTGCCAGCTCATCTAAGAAACATATCAGGAGTGAGCGTAGATGTGTTTAAGAATAAGCTCGATAAATACCTAAGATGCATCCCAGACCATCCAAGACTGGTAGATGCTAAATACACCGGAAGATGCATTAGCAACTCTCTGGTAGATATACGAGGTACCTCACACTGAGGGACCTGGGGGAACCCAAACAAAAAATAAGGCAATTAGGTTCCTGTCGCTCTCAGACTTCCTTTATGTCCCAACTTCCTGGGTCAGTCACGCCTGCATTATCAAGCCACTCATTCTGTACACCCCTGAACACCTTGACCAGTTCCTTCTCTCTCTCTCTCTCTCTCTCTCTCTCTCTCTCTCTCTCTCTCTCTCTCTCTCTCTCTCTCTCTCTCTCAAGGTCCCCATTTTCTGATTGCTCCTCGTGTGAAGTTATATCCAGTTTTCTATATTGATTGGGTAACTCTATATGTGAATAAAACCCCCTATGTTAAACTGTAACACTCTTTCAATCCACCTTGCTTGTCTAGATGGCAAGTCCCCCTTTTAAAATAAATCACGTAAGATCCAATGATTAGTTAGTAACTTAATCAGCTGACCTAATAGAAAGAACTGAAGCCTCTCCAGAATCCATACAATGGCTAATGCGTCTCAATCGCAGGTATTTAATTTTTTTTTTTTTTTGGGGGGGCCCCTTTTTATGCCCTAGAAATAAACAAATGGGGCACTCCTTACCATCATCATCTCGTTGAGAATATACACCACTAATAGCTACCAACTCGCATCTGCTATCATCAAAAACTGACGATCAAATCTATGATATATGAGTAAATCATCGCTAGTTATGGCAGCTTTCAAATGGTTAAAGGCCCTTTCTTCTTACACTCCCAAATTTATTATTTTTTGTTTCTTTAGAGCATCCAAGGGTCTCACTATTTCTCCAAAATCTCTTATGAATATACAGTAATACCCTGTGAGGCCAAGGAACCCAGCTACTTTCTTAAGGGTATGGGGCCTCGGGAAATCTTTACTAGTTTCTACTTTACTGGGGTAAGGCTGCATACCTTCTGGAGTTATTGCGAGGTTGGAAACCTTCTGGGGTTATTATATGAAATAAAAATTTTACCTGCAAGCAAAGAATTTGAACTTTGATAAATTCCTTTTCATACCCTCACGGCACAATGATTCTAAAACTTTACGAACAATGCTATTATGTTCTACTGACGTTTTCACTCTAACTATGATATTGTCTCGATAAACCAGAACATTATGGTAATTAAGGAAAATAATACTGCCATCATTACTCAAGAAAAATGATTGGGAGTGTTAGATGTAAATAGCGTTTTGCATTTACTGTCTTCCTGAATGGATATTAGTTAGTATCCGGATTTTAAATTGATAATTGTAAAATATGTACTATCCTGTAACGTTACTAGTATCCCTGTGATTGAGGGCAATGGAAATGCATTGTCCTTAGTGACTGTACCGTATTTGACAGTATATCTTAGCAATGCCGTGCTAAGCGGTATATCTTACCATACCGTGCTAGGCGGTATATCTTAGCAATCCATGTTTGCCAACGGTTATATTCATTCAAGCGGATGAGCAACTAGGTGGAGTGATGAACTTTAGGTGTGGAGGAAATGGCCCCTAAATATCAATAAAGTCACTGGCAGCAGGGTGACAGATAGGTTTTAAGGCTATGGACAAACTGTCTTTTCTGCTTTTACTCCTGATGCCTGGTGGTTGATCTTACTAGAATTAGTATGGACGGCAGGGGTCACTTGCCTTAGTTAGATAGGCACTACTCGGCCCCTAAATCTCAATAAAGTCACTGGCAGCAGGGTGACAGATAGGTTTTAAGGCTATGGACAAACTGTCTTTTCTGCTTTTACTCCTGATGCCTGGTGGTTGATCTTACTAGAATTAGTATGGACGGCAGGGGTCACTTGCCTTAGTTAGATAGGCACTACTCGGCCCCTAAATCTCAATAAAGTCACTGGCAGCAGGGTGACAGATAGGTTTTAAGGCTATGGACAAACTGTCTTTTCTGCTTTTACTCCTGATGCCTGGTGGTTGATCTTACTAGAATTAGTATGGACGGCAGGGGTCACTTGCCTTAGTTAGATAGATAGGCACTACTCATCACAAGGAACTGGCTATCCTTTGATGTATATGGCCAATGAATCCTCTATGGATTCAGTGAGTCATAGAAAGAGAAGATGAAAGAGTGGTCCCAAGTCCCGGGCGTAGCGGGGTGCTAAAAATCTCCCAGTTTATTAATACTAAAGAAAAATTGAAAATAGTGAAGTCTTGGTAGGGAAGTCTTCGGACATGCAGTTACAAGGAGAGAGCCATGGATATCAAATTATGCTTGGGATACTATAAAAAGGAGACAAAGGCAGAAATTGATTGTTGAAAGTTTTCGAGGAAGTAATGATAATTACAAGGTAGAGCATGATATGTTTTCTGGTATTGATAGTGAGATCAAAAGAAAAGCTAGGAATGATTGGAGAGAATATTTAGACAGTAAAGCAGATGAGGCTGACAAAGCTATGAATTCAGGAAGTGGGTATAGTGTAAGAATTGCTCATAGAATTATCAATGAAATCTCTATGGGGGCAAAAAAGAAGCATATATCCATCAAAAAGAGAGATATATCTGCAATAACAACAGAAGATGAAGAAGGACAACGTTGAACGGAAGATTTTAGAGAGGTTATGAATAGGAGATATGAAGGAAATAATTTGATTGATATACCTGAAGCTGATGAAGACCTTGATTTGCCCATGAATGAATCCAGTGTGCTTGAAGTCGAAGCTGTCCTAAAAAAACTAGAAATGGAAAGCCCCTGGATACGATGGAATAACTGCCAAGATGATACTAGTAGAAAATGAAGTGACTCCCAGAGTACTTACAAGATTATTTTGTAGGATGTGGCATGAAGAGGAAAAACCTGATGAATGGGAGTTAGGAGTGTTGGTGAAAATGGCCAAAAAAGGAGACCTGAATGATTACAATAATTACAAAAGGATAATACTTACATCAGTTTTTTTTTTTTTTTTTTTTTTTTTTTTTTTAATATATGGTATGCTTATTCTAAAGAGACTGGAGTGAAATATTGATGAAAAACTTGGAGATGAACAAGCAGGATTTAGAAAAGGTAGAAGTTGCGCTGACCAAATTTTCATTTTGAGATCTGTTGGACAGTAATACATAGAATATAGAAATACCCTCATATGGCATTTGTGGACTATGAAAAAGCCTTTGATAATGGCCAATTTTATGAAGAGTCCTGCGTTATTAGGGAGTTCCTCCTATATTTAAATTTGATTAAGTTTGTTCATGAGCATAGCGAGAGCAAAGTTAATTTTAATGGAGTCTTATCAAATAAATTTCCAGAGAACAGCTGAGTACTCCAAGGGCATGCGTTATCACCTATGTTGTTTATCCTCCTCGTAGATTTCGTAATGCGTATAACATTTGGAGATGGTGGGGAAGGAGGACTGGATTGGTGATAGGAATTTAGCAGACCTAGATTATGCTGATGATGCTGTCCTTGTTAGCAGAACACCACAAGATTTGCGGTGCTTGTTTACCTGAATACATGAAATATCACACGAGGTTGGGCTTAAGATAAATAGAAGAAAGACAGAGATGATGAGAACAGAGTATGTAATGGAGGATGAAATATCATTGGAAGGAGAAAGGTTTAAGGAGGTAGAATCATTTAAGTATTTAGGAACTATGATATCCAATACAAGGTCTTTAGAATTGGAGTTTAGTGAAAGACTGAAAAAAGATAATCAGACAGTGGCTAGGTTAAGTAAAATTTGGAAAACTAATCACCTGAAATTACACATAAAAATCAGACCATATATCAGTTTAGTGAGACCGGTGTTACTCTATGGACATGAGTCATGGTATGACAATCAAACAATCTCCAACAGATTTAGTAGATTTGAGAACAAAGCTCTCAGAAGGATATTTGGAGTTAAATGCAGGACAGGATTAGAAATGAAACTATAAGAGAGATTACTCGGGTGCCATATGTGCATGAGATCATGATTAGGGGTAGATGGAGATGGTCTGGGCATGTTCTTTTCACTCCCCAAGAGGGATTAGTTCACCAAACGTTCAGCTGGGCTCCACAAGGCACTGGAAGAGTTGGAAGTACGAGAACTACATGGCTGAGAACTATGAAGCGCAAAGTTGGAGATGGTGAATGGAGAAGTATTAAATTAAAAGCTCAAGATAAAGACGACTAGCAAAATCTAACCGAGGCCCTTTGCATCAATAGGTGTGGTGGAGATGATGATGATGATGATGATGGCTGAATCAGTTTCCTATAATCAACATAAAATCTTACCAGGCCATCCCTTCTCCAAACTGCTACAATTGGAGAAGCTGAGGGGAATTTGCTCTTCTTGATAGTCCGTTGTACAATTAATTTACTAATTTCCCTTCTTTT
>NC_090735.1:73242281-73247281 GCF_036898095.1 Palaemon carinicauda | reverse complement strand
CCAAGGGATTTTTTACCAGGTATGTACTGTAGAAGCAATGGAAGAGTTTACACACCGTGTCATAAGATTTTCCCCTCTACTTATTTATGTATGAATATTTTTGTTCCCAAATAAGACCAAAAAAATAGGTAAAGATTAAAAATTAGAAGCTTATATAAATCTGTTTATATTTAACTTAAAATCAAAATTAAATACGTATTATATACAAAAAGAAAAACAAAAGATACAAATAACTCAGATATTAGTATTTAGTAATACTTTATAATCATAAGTAAAGAAAAAAGAGAACCTTGGATAGCTCTATCCCTGTTTAACTTCAGAATACGTTACAATCAAAGTAAATTTACAAGCACACACACACATGCACACACATACACACATGCGTTTACACACACACACACACACACACACACACACATATATATATATATATATATATATATATATATATATATATATATATACATATATATACACACACATATATATATATATATATATATATATATATATATATATATATATATATATATATATATATATATATATAAATATATATATATATATATATATATATATATATATATATATATATATATATATATATGTAAAACACTTGAGCTACTTCTATTCAGCTATGCCTTTTAATCATTTATATCATATATTGTAAAAAGACCACGTGAAAGATGAAGTTCAGGTAGTTCTGTTTCCACACAGACTAACATGGGATTGATGAACAAAAGGTGTCTGGACCACAACTTTTCAAAGTATCTAAATCTTGTCTCAAACTCATAACATAACCTGAGAAGTCTGTTCCATTATATTTGTTCGATTCAAGACAAGCGTGGAAGTGTGTCAGATCATTCTTGTTTAAGCACTCACTGAAATGTTGCAGCTTTTTACGGAGAGAATCAACATACCCAAGCTGTGAAACTTTCTGTGATTTTCCTTGTAAGTTCAAGTTTAGTAAATTCGGATGGACAGTAACTTCTGTTAGATTTGCTTGGGTACAAAGAAAGTCTTTATTGTGTAGCTGAATTTAGCACTGTTCTGAATTACTAATATGCTGATTTTCTATAAATGTTAGAATATCTTCCCTTAAAGAGAAGAAACGAGTTTTCCAGCACTCAGCCCCTAACACTTGAATATAGTAACAGGTCACTGTACTCTGTGTTCAGTTTTTCCATGATTGATATACATTTTCTATGCCTCAGGTACTATTTCCACCTCTGATTAAGTTCACAATACTAACAACACTTGTCATGACATCACTCGTATGTAATATTTTGCTTCATGAGGCCTCTTGGTGAATAATTCAGTGTAGTGTGATGCAATGCATTCTATTTTTCTTTAGATCATCTAACCCCACATTATTGCCAATCATAACTTTTGCACCATCAGTTACAATGCAGGAACACTTTTTAAACCTCCCATATTTACTGATCACTGCATCTTAATATGTTCTTCGGGTACAACAAAATCTTCGTCAATGGTGCAGGCAAATATGAGTAACTGGCTCTTGTCGCTTACGTCAGTGCTGTTATCTAAATCCAGTGAAAAGTACTTACAATATTTCCTTATATTTCTAGGTTTAATGGAAACATGCTCATCAAATTTAGTCATTCATCTAACAACTGTTGGTGAAAAAATGACACACTTTCAGATTAATTTCCTACTGGGTACTTTTTCTTCAGAAAACTCTTATACTATTTTGCTGTACACTGCTTTATCAATTCTCCATCCCTAAATGATTTGCTATTTCTTACAAGCACAAAGTAACTTCACAGGAAGAAGTAAGATTAGCTGTTCGTTGTTTTCAGAAGTTGTGTAGCCAATGCTTTTGCTGTTGATGTTTGCCCTTCAAGATATTCAATATATCACTTCATGAATTTCTCATAAATTGAGCATACTTTTCTCTGTACAATGTCTCAAAATGCCTTCGAACGATATATTCCTTAACAACAGAACCTATTTTCTGCTACACAATATTCTTCTTCCCACTTCTTATGATATGCTTTGTTCACAGAGCATTTCCTTTCTTACTTTGATTCATTATGGAAAGCCGTTATTAGTAATAACGTTGCCGTTAAATATTTTTACATTATATTTGTCATTTCCATTATCATTATTTTATCTATCGTCAAATGTAAACTAAAACTTGGCATTGAACGCTTAATATGGAGAGAGAGAGAGAGAGAGAGAGAGAGAGAGAGAGAGAGAGAGAGAGAGAGAGAGAGAGAGAGAGAGAGAGAGAGAGAGAGAGAAATTACTTATATCCTACTGAAATATATGATTTTGATCTTATATCATTATTTATTCTTTTTTATCTTTTCTAGTATTCAGTAGGGATCATTTTAGGTCCAGTAAGTTTTCGTCCCATTAAATCATACTGCGAAATTAGGTCAGTGTTGGAGGGCCATAAAAAATCCGCTCGTGGGCCACATTAATTTTGGCCCGCTGGCCTGTAGTTGGACCACCCTGCCCTATGACAAATGGCCCTCTCGGAAAAATTTCTTTTTGACACCTTTTATTAGCTCATATTTAACGTTTTTTTACCTGTTTTGTATTTTACGGGGTTAAATGCACAAGACACTTTGATATTTAAATGAGATACAGCGCATATTAAAGTAGTTTTTTTCACCAAATTAATTGCGTGTTTTTACTACAGTCGAAGATTTGGTGTTTTTTGGCCTGGAACATTGACAATTGGCATGTATTTACCCATTTTATCCTACTTCATTTTCATGGTCATCATAAGAACTCTGGACAAGTGTACAAAATTTTATAAGCTGTTATTCGTTATTCGTTATAAATAATCTTAATAAACAGTAAATATTATTCTTTCTTCCTTTACCCCTAACATACTATTAAGGAATGATTAGTGATCAATGTCCAATTTAAGTTTTTTTTTCATATCTTTAATGATAAGGGAGTTATTTGATCCGAAAATTGAGGTCACCTTGTGAGTACCAGATTACCAACGGCGGACCATAGATTTAATGTTAAAAACGCAGGGTTTACGTGGTGAAGGGGTTTGATGGCTTAAGTATTGCCAAGGTCAGCAAAGCTGTACTAATCAGGGATACCCATATTAGGTTGCTTTGTTATGAGCGATCAAACAAAAATCTTCCTCCATTATCAATCCGCACTGGCCAGCGTGGTGATGAAACCTGCCCTAACTACAGACGTGAATTGACATGTCTAAGGCCTTTGTCCTGCAGTGGACTAGAAACGGCTGCACTTGTTGTATATATATATATATATATATATATATATATATATATATATATATATATATATATATATATATATATATATATATATATATATATATATATATATATATATACATATATATATGTGTGTGTGTGTGTGTGTGTATGTATGTATGTATATATATATATATATATATATAGAGAGAGAGAGAGAGAGAGAGAGAGAGAGAGAGAGAGAGAGAGAGAGAGAGACTATTTAAAGAGAATGTTCCCTAAGTGGCAGCTCTTGACGTATTGCAGCTCGTCATCCTCTCCATCCTCATTACGAAGAGCAATTTACTTTCATCACGAATTTTTAAATAATACCAAAGAATCAAGATATATTTCTTATGCTTCTGGTTTAAACAATGTATACTGTAACTATACATATACTGTATATCAAAACATATTTATATATACATACATATATATACATATATATACACATATAAATATATACACTCATATATATATATATATATATATATATATATATATATATATATATATATATATATATATATATATATATATATCACAACGCTGGCAAGCGCGACCGGGGAACAAGCAAAAATGCTGCCAGTGCTGTTATATACGATTACGTAAACCAGAAATACCGGGTTTTCAGAAAAGTGCTTTCCGGATATAGTATAAGCTTGAAACTCTAGGATTTAGTTCTATTCAATTTAACTAGACGATCCCAAAAATTTCAAGTCCCTATCTTATAAGGTTCGTGAAATATGACGTCAGAAATATGCAAAAAAATAGCAAAAATTACGTCAACTTTCATGTGTTCGATATAGAGTCATGGATAGACGCTTTTTAGCAAAGTTTCAACTCTATAATCTTAGCTTCTGAATGAGCTAGATAGCTGTTCGACCGCAGGTTTTGTAGATTATGTTTTAAATTGTGTATTAGGCTATGTGGGAATGTTTTGCGGTAATCACGAAGGCTGTAGTCACGTACTTAAGTTTCAAAAGGCATCAAACTGACATCTTTAAGCGAACTTTCAACGTTTATTTCTCAGCTTCTGTATAATAAGTTATAGACATGTTTGACCTCACATTTTGAAGATATGACTATAAACAAGTTAATCAATACGCTTGCGTAAAAAAAGAGTGATATTTTACCCAAAAACCGATAAATCGGTTGGAACTTTTGACCAGGGAAACGTCTGTCTATATCCGAACATAACTTGACAACAAAACGTTTACCCGATTGAGCGGTTTAAAGAATTGATATAAAAATTTTAACCGGGTGTCGCCGGTCGCTTGCTTTTGACATTACCCATAGTCATAAAACAAAAAAATTCTGGGTAACGTACCTACAACTATAACGGTAAATAATAAAATAGCATACACGCCAACCTTTGATCACAGCGCTGGCAAGCGCGACCGGGGAACAAGCAAAAATGCTGCCAGTGCTGTGATCAAAGGTTGGCGTGTATGCTATTTTATTATCTAACGTTATAGTTGTAGGTACGTTACCCAGAATTTTTTTGTTTTATGACTATGGGTAATGTCAAAAGCAAGCGACTGGCGACACCCGGTTAAAATTTTTATATCAATTCTTTAAACCGCTCAATCGGGTAAACGTTTTGTTGTCAAGTTATGTTCGGATATAGACAGACGTTTCCCCGGTCAAAAGTTCCAACCGATTTATCGGTTTTTGGGTATATATATATATATATATATATATATATATATATATATATATATATATATATATATATATATATATATATAT
>NC_090735.1:73202281-73234781 GCF_036898095.1 Palaemon carinicauda | reverse complement strand
AAAGGCTTCTTTGAAACACCACAAACACTACATAAGCCTATTCTTCACGACTCAAGGCTAAGAAACACAAAATTTTCTGAGGCAATCTGTCTTAGAATCAGAAGACAACTCCGAATTTTATACCGACTTTAAATCTCATTCACGTTTCTTTCAAAAGAATGTTGTTATTCAATATTCATGATGAACGGAGAGACATTCATCAAAAAGAATACGAATGGTTGTCAATTACAATCTGACATTAGATTGAATGCTGTAAAGGGATTATCTGATTCGTCATATTTCACATAGATCCGTAGGATTTATGAATTACTTTTTCTATAAATATAACGATTAATGGATCTGGGGATCGGATTAGATAATTGCTTTCATGTGATTACTTCATGATGAATATATATTCGTATTTCTATGTTTTTCTGTCATACTTAACCCTTTCTGAGTGATGATACCTTAATATGGTGAAAGGGTTTGGATATCGTTATGATCAGCAAAGCTGTAGCCTACTAGTCAGGGACAGCCATACTCGTTTGGTTTGCTGTGAGCGATCAGAGTAACGTCTCCTACCATCACCAATCCGTAGTGGTCAGCGCGTTGGTGAAAACTGGTCAAACCCCAGACAAGAATAAAGACATGTTTGAGGTCTTTGTCCTGCAGTGGACTAGGAACAGTTGTATTTGTTTACATTTATTTCGTAAATCCTAAAACACTTTTTTTTTAGTAGCAAAATATTTGGATTTCTATGTTTTTATATCATACTTAAGAGAGTCAAATCTTTTCACTTTTAATTTATAAGTTGTAAAATATTTTCATTTCTAAGTTTTTATATTACTGCATACTTAAACTAGTTAAATAATTTTACTTGTATTTTGCAAGTTTTAAAATATTTGTATTTCTGTGTTTTTTTTTATTATAATCTAGAGAGCAAAGGATTTTTACTTTTATTTTGTAAATCATCAGAGACTCGTAGATCAAAGAAATTTGGTTATAGAACGACTCATCCTGTTGAAAAAGATGATCTTCATTATAAGTACTCGACACAAACTTTTGTCCTTCGAGATTTTATTTCGTTCATTATTTTTCTTGTTTTTCTTTAACACCAAATTCTCGTCTTGACATTAACTGATGAAGTAATGCAGGGAACTGACGTATTATTGAAATATACGAAAAAAATTAGTTAAACATTTTCGTTATACATTTTTCCTGGTTCTAAAAATATTAACAATATTCCCCGGCAGATGTCGAGATTTTCATCAACCAATAAGCCTAGTTATTCCACTACAAGGATAATGGGTAAAAGAAATTATAAAGTGAAATAGTTAGGGAGACAGATGGACATTCAGATGTCTACAAACTTGAAAAAGAAATGTAACGAACCCTAATTAATTTCATTAGCTTTAAGCCTTTTCGCAAGTATGTTGGGAAAACTTTTACATTAGAAGAGAGAGAGAGAGAGAGAGAGAGAGAGAGAGAGAGAGAGAGAGAGAGAGAGAGAGAGAGAGAGAGAGAAGAAGTTAAACTATCCACGGCTAATTTCATTAACCAGGGAACCTTTACAAGTGTTTGGTTCAGAAGAGAGAGAGAGAGAGAGAGAGAGAGAGGAGAGAGAGAGAGAGAGAGAGAGAGAGAGAGAGAGAGAGAGGGAGAGAGAGAGCAATATAATTTGCTATTATAAAACTAGTAGCTTTAAGGGACATGACGGGACTTAAAAGTCCATTATACAAACTGAAATAATCAATACTTACTTATACCGAAAGTCTAAAATTACTTACATAGAATTACATATTAAAAAACAATTTATCCTTGCCCATTGAGAAACTATGAGGTTCGCTTAACACGAGCGGTTTGATGTCACGGTTTTCTCAGCGCGGATTAGAAACCAATGAAGATCAATGAGACATTTTACATACTGCCCGCTCGGAAGAGTTTCCGAGCGGCACTGATTTGCTAGCCGTGTGTACTGTTAACCAGCTCGGTTCCAGTGGAGCAGCTTATAGAAACTATGATGTCGCTCGGGGAAAATCCACGCTTGTAAAGACATGTCTCCTAATCAGTGAAAACTTTCCTGTGCGGCAAAAAATTTTTCGTGTGAAGTGAGCCTAAACCTTTACTACAACCTGTGACAGGATGATCTTGGTTATAACGAAAGAGGGTGTAAAGCATGTGTGCCCTACCTTTTTTTTTTCTTCTGTACCCCTTGGGCATTCTATAGCTTCCTGTGTACCCCTTAAAAGTGAGAGTGATAAAAAGAAATCGATATTGAAATATAATTTAATTTTTCAATCACAATACAGATTACATCACTTATCGCATAGTAATGGCTATTTCCTTAGATTCAATGTACCCCCATGAATAGTAAATATGTACTGCTGGAAGTACATTTACCCCAGGTTGGGTTGGGATCCCCTATGTAAAGACTTTTACGCGGGTCTTGGAATGGGTCGCGCTAGGTGTTGTACCGATGACAGTTTAAACCAGTGGTTCCCAACCTGGGGGAAATTTCCCCCTGGGGGGAAATTTGAAGCTACCAGGGGGGAAATTTGAAGCTACCAGGGGGGAAATAATTACACTACCTACTAACTAAAAAAATATTAGATGCCAAAACGAGCCCTGATATTGATACACTGGAGAACAAGAAGCAGCCTCAACCTTCTCACTAATTCAATTTTGAAGTAAAAGAATAAACAAAAGTCTTTTTCATTTTGCTACTAGCCGCTCTCCATATACTGATAAACAAATAGTTACAGAGTAAAATGGATAGAGAGCGGTTAGTAACAACTAACCGCATAGCCTGAAGAAATTAGTAAGTCGTCACAGTGTGTTTCAACTACTCTTTCCCTCATACACATGAAGGGGGAAATCTGGAGGGTTGGACTGGGTGCAGGTGGAAATGTCAGGAAAAAAGTTGGGAACCACTGGTCTAAACGATAAAACGAAAGACCGTAAATAATGAAATCACTTGATGGTTTTTTCCACCTAAAAACTTTATACAGTTATTTGAGAAAAAAATATTCAAATTTATCGCATTCATCGCACCTGATTTGTATATTTGTGAGCCTATGTGATTTTGTAAGATGGTATCTAACTCTAAAGCCAACATATCAAATAAACAATTGTAATATAAGGTTATTCCCTTAATATTTCTTGAATGAATTGCACATGTATATGAAAGTTCTTGTGCATCTATGAATGCATATATTTACTTGACAGAGAGAGAGAGAGAGAGAGAGAGAGAGAGAGAGAGAGAGAGAGAGAGAGAGAGAGAGAGAGAGAGAGAGAGAGAGTTTATCATATTTAAAATTTTTTCTCTATTCTCCTTCATTCTTGCTTTTCTTTTGATATTTGTAAGAGCTAAAGGCAAGGAAAATATGATGAAGTGTTTTAAACAAGCCAGGGAATTGTTCACTGGAATATTTAAATCAAAATGATACAAGTATTTAATTAAAAAAAAAAAAAAAAAAAAAAAACATTTAATTGTGACTATAGTTCCAATATAGCATAAACGTAGATCTTCAAAATGTGGTTATTATATGAATATCATAATAAATATGCTAGATATGGAAAATATGAAAATATCGCTATTAGAATTTCATAAATCGTATGTACACGAAATACCAATGTAATATAAGTAACAGTATATTTATGGATAACTTTGGAAATAGGAAGACATTCTTGCCAATCAAATGTTCTCATCTTCGCATTGAAACCCAAACGTAAAAAACAACTTTATTCATCGTCAAAAAAAAATTACTATTCAAACTCATATTTTTTTAGTGTTGAGGAATATTTTTAATTATGTTTGTCTCCATTTTCCGGTATTAGATATTAAAAACTTTGTGCCAGAGACTGGAATCTTCGTATCGACTCATTAATTGACAAATGTGGAGCCTACACAAAAACTGGCTGTCTCCACATTCAACTAATTTCATGTTATGATTCACGTTGATATATGTACTGGATACCCATTTTGATTGGGGATACCTTAACGTGGTGAACAGGCTTGCACGTCGCTTTAATCAGCAATGCTGTACCAGTCAGGGCCATTCATATTAGGTTGGTTTGCTGTGAGTGATTAGACTAAAGCCTCCCACCTTTACCAATTTAAATTGGCTAGCATGAGGAGGAAAATGACCCAAACCCTAGACATGACGAAGGACATGACTGGTGCCTTTGTCCTACACTGAATTGAAAATATATGCATTTGTTGTTGTTGCTACATGTTTTATGTATGGGGGTCATATAAATGTAGGCCTTATGGTATTTAATAATAATATTGAACCTAAGATAATTATTGGAATACGGAAACTGATAACCGCCTGTTATCAACGTCGTCATAAGACTTGTTGAGCTTTGTAAAGAGAGAAGAAAAAAAAAACTGTTTTTTTTTTTTTTTACGGGAACCCTGAACGTGCTTTGTACTTGGAAACCAAAATTATAGCCTGATCCCTTACTTAGTGATTTATCCCGTGGTATCATGTTAAGCACGACCTCTATAATATTTCGAATTAGACATTTTGCTTTCCTGAAGTTTAGGATACTCTGTCTCAGTTTTTTGCTTACGCATTCCTTCAAAAACATACAATAACCCCTTACTCTCATATATACAACAATAACAACAACAACAACAATAACAACAACAACAACAGTAGCAACAAATACAGATGTTTCTAGTCCACTACAGGACAAAGGCCAAAGACATGACCTTATTCATGTCTGGAATTTGGCCATTGTCATCATCACTCTGGCTGCTGCGTACTGGTGATGGTGGGAGATTTATGTCTGATCACTCATAGCAAACCAACCCAGTATGAGTAGCTCGAATAGTACGGCTTTGCTGATCATGGCGATATGCAAACCTTTTCATAATGGTAAGGCATCCCCACTCAGAAAGATATATATATATATATATATATATATATATATATATATATATATATATATATATATATGTATATGTACTATTTATATATATACATATTTATACACACACACACACAAACACACACACACACACATATATATATATATATATATATATATATATATATATATATATATATATATATATATATATATATATATGTATGTATATATATATATATATATATATATATATATATATATATATATATATATAATATATATATGTATATATATATATATATATGTATATATATATATATATATATATATATATATATATATAATATATCAATGATGATTATTTTAAAACGTTTCATGATGATAAGTTAAGAGTTGTTATTCAGTTCAATCTTATCTTAGATCTTTCATAAACGCTTAACGTTTTTCGTTTTTCGCAAGTACTGTATGTTGGGAAAACTTTTACATTAGAAGAGAGAGAGAGAGAGAGAGAGAGAGAGGAGAGAGAGAGAGAGAGAGAGAGAGAGAGAGAGAGAGAGAGAGAGAGAGAGAGAGAGAGAGAGAGAGATAAAGGAGAAGTTAAGCTATCCACAGCTAATTTCATTAACCAGGGAACTTTTACAAGTGTTTGGTTCAGAAAAGAGAGAGAGAGAGAGAGAGAGAGAGAGAGAGAGAGGAGAGAGAGAGAGAGAGAGAGAGAGAGAGAGAGAGAGAGAGAGAGGGGGGGGGGGGAGAGAGAGCGAGATGACTGATCTTCTTGATCTTTTCCAAACTTTTCTGTAGGTAATTTCTAAGTCTTTTCTATTTCAGTGGTGTTTCTTAATAAGATTATGAGAGAGACTGCCTTCTCAAACAATCCAGGACACCCTTTCCAGATTAAGGTGAGGCTTCCCCATCTCAAATGAGCCAGAAAAAATTTTCACATTAATATGGAAAATAACTCCTGGCTAGTTTAAAAAAGGAGAGTCACACCTTAATCTCAAATATGTCTCCTGGCTAGTTTCTAAGAAGAGAGAGTCTATCCTTTCTCTTCAAGAGGTCTCCTAGTTAGTTTGAGAAGGAAGAGTTTCTCCTTAATATGGAATTGGTATCTTGGATAGTTTGAGAAGAGAGAGTCTTTCGTTAATCTATAAGATGTCTCCTTGGTATTTTAAGAAGAGAGAGTCTATCCTTTATCTGCAAGAGGTCTCCTAGTTAGTTTGAAAAGGAAGAGTTTTTCCTTAGTCTGGAAAAAGGTATATTGGTTAGTTTGAGAAGGGAGAGTCTTTCCCTTAAACTGGAAGTGTTCTCCTGGTTGGTTTGAGGAGGGAGAATCACTCTTTTAGGGAAGGCTCTGCATTTTCAAGAAACCCAGGAGACTTCTTCTAGCTAAGGTAAGACTCCCATCTCAAATCAGCTAGGAGACCTTTTCCACATTAAAGATAAACTCCCCATTCTCTAACCAGCTAAGAGAACTCTTCCAATGCTTTCAATTCGTGAAATTTATGAGCGCAAAAAAAAAATTAAGCAGGAATGTAGATAAAGCAGTTAGAAATTACAAGATCAATTAAGAGAAAAGAGTGGATTAAGCTAGTAAAGAAAACGTATAAGAACTTTTTTCATATTTAAATAATAGAAAAGCAATCAGAAGCTATATTAGCCCATTAAGAGACTCCGAGGGTAACCTTATGATAAATGATTATGAAAATGCCGAACTTTTGAATACATATTTCACAGCTGTATTCACTAAGGAAAAATCAACGACTCTCCCCCAAACCAGATATCAGATATGAAGGGCCACAACCTTTAAACAGAATCTCCTTTACAATGGAAGATGTCAGAACTAAAATAAAGGGACTTAGTAAGGCTAAGGAACCAAGCCCAGATGATATTCATTCAAGGGAGATTATAAAACTAGAAGAAGAGATAACCCAATACTTTTTCTAAATGTTCCGAAAGATAGCTAGCGAAAGAAGAGCACCACAAGGATGGAAACTAGACAATGTTCCTCCAATCTACAAGAAGGGAGCAGAAGAAGAACCTGGTAACTACAGACCTGTGTGTCTGACTGCAGTGCCTTACAAATTTGTTTAATAAATTGTTATAAATCCAATAGTAGAACATATAGAGAAAAACAATCTTCTGATAGACAGTCAACATGATTGTAGACAAAAGAGATCCTGTGAGTCAAATCTGTTGGAATTTTTCCACATGTTTAGCATTCATGACAAAAACGGGGCACTAGAAATCATATACCTAAACTTTCAAAGGGCTTTTGACAAAGTAGCTCATGAAAAAGATTAATGGTTGAAATTAGACCACTAGGCATCAATGAATCGAAGATTGGCTAACAAACAGAAAACAGAGAGTTGTACTCAATGGAGAAGCCTCGGAGTGGGTAGCTTTTGCAAAATGTGTACCTCAGGATCAGTCCTTGTCCCATTACTATTTCTGATTTACATTAAAGACACAAAATTAGGTTTATTTAGTAGATAGACAAATTTTCTAAATTTACTAAACTAGGTATAAATACTGCGAACTCAGAAGATTTAGAAACCATATGATAGGATCCAATTAAGTTAGGAGAATGGTCGAGAAAATGGCAAATACCTTTCAACTGGGAGAAAATGCAAAGTCATGCACAAAGGTTATAGTAACCCACAAACAAATTACTCACTGCTGGGTAATGAAGTAGATAGTGTGGAGCAGGAGGAAGACCTTGGCATTATTATTATAAAGGATTTGAAGTTTACCAAGAAGAGAATAAAAGCTTAAAAAAGCACAAAATCTAATATGTTTCATACAGGTACAATTCAAATACAGAAATAAGACACTGTACTATAGATGTTCAAATCTCTAGTAAGACTCCATGTAGAATACACAGTCCATTTTTGGGCTCCAAGTATTCAGAAGGAAATATATAAACTTGAATCAGTACAACCTAAGGCTACCGAACTAGCTTCAATACTAAGACAACTTAGATATACACAGAGGGTGGAATGTTTGAGCTTATTTGATTTACAAAATCACAGACTAAGGAGACAGTTAGAGGCATTGGAAAAACTTAAAGGAATAAAAAATGTAGATCACAATACCCTTTTCATGCTTACACAAATCAGTCCATCCAGAGGTAACAGATACAAACTACAATCGAAAAGATAAAACACCATTCAATGTGGTAATTTCTTTACATACAAAATAACAAATATTTATAACAGACTTCCAACGGGAGTACTAAACAGTAACACGGTAGACGAGCTCAAGAATAAATTAGACAAGATCATAAATACTCTCTTAATTGTTTAGGCTAAATTTTTCTACCCAAGAGCAAATGGAGACTCCCCAGATAGATTGAAAAGTCTTTGAGACATCCAAACTCCTTGTAACTCCTTGCAGCACATATTGCAGATAAAGGAAAGACTCTCTCTTCTCAAACTACCCAGGAGACATCTTCTAGATTATTGAGACTCTCCCTTTTTAAACTAGTCAGGAGACTTGCTTCAGATTAAGTAGAGACTCTCCTTTTTCAAAACCAAGGAAGAGACCTCTTCCAATTTTAAAGCGGGAATCAACTTTCTCCAACTAACCAGGGGACCTCTGGCAGATAAAGGAGAGACTCTCCCTTCCCAAACCTACCCGGAGATCTCTTACAAATAAAAGAGGGAGTCTTCCTTCTCAAACTAGCCAAGAGGCATCTGGACTAATGAGAGACCCTCCCTTTTCCAACTAGTCAAGAAACCTCTTCCAGATTAAGGTAAGACTCTCCTTTTTCAAACCTACCAAGAGGCCTCTCACAGGGTAAACAGTGAATCTCCCTACTGAGACCAGTTATAAGACTCTCTATTCTCATATCAACCGTGACGTCTATTCCACATTAAAGAGAATTTTTCTCTTCTCAAATCAGCCAGGATACCTTTCCTAATTTAAGAAGAAACTCTCCTTTCTCAAACCAGCCAAGAGAACTTTACTAGATTGAGAAGAAACTCTCCTCTCACAAACTAACTAGATATAGGAGAAACTTCCCGTTTCAAACTAAGTAGGAGATATCCTGCATATAAAGGAAAGACTTTTCCTCTCAAAATAGCCAGGAGATGTCTTCTAGGTTAATAACACTCTCCTTACTAAAACTAACCAGGACACCTCTTGCAGACAATTTGAGACTTGACCCTCTGACTCTAAGCAGGAGACCTCCTGAAGATAAAGGAGAGACTCTCCCTTCTCAAACTAACAAGAAGTCATCTTGCAGATAAACGAGAGACTCTCCCTTTTCAAACTAGCTAGGAGAAATCTTCTAGATTAACGAAACTCTCCTTTTACAAACAAGTCTGAAGACCTCTTCCAGATTAAAGAAAGCTAGCTCTAATTTTTCAAACCAACAAAGAGACCTCTTCCAGGTTAAGGAGAGAATCTCCCTTCTCAAAATATTCAGGAGACCTCTTGTTGATGTAGAAGAGACTTTTCCTTCTCAAACTTGCCAGAAGACATCTTCTAGATTAATGTGACTCTCCCTTTTCAAATTAGTCAGGAAACCTCTTCCAGATTAAGGAGATACTCTCCTTTTTCAAAACAACCGAGAAGCCTCCTCCGGATTAAGAGACTCTCCCTTTTTCAAATGATCCAAGAGACATCTTGCAGATAAGGGAGAGACTTCCTTTTCAAACTATCTAGGAGACTTCTTCTAGATTAATGAGACACTCCCTTTTCAAACTAGCCAAGAGACATCCTCCAGATTAAGGAGAGACTCTACTTTTCAAACCAACCGAGAAGCCTCTTATAGATTAAGTAGAGACTCTCACTTTTCAAACTAACCAGCAGACTTCTTGCAGATGAAAGAGAGACTCTCCCTTCTCAAACTTTCTAGGAGACGTCTTCTAGATTAATATGACTCTCCCTTTTCAAAATAATCAGGAGATATCTTTCAGATTAAGGAGAGTCTCTCCCTTCTGAAAATAACTAGGAGACATCTTGCAGACAGATATGAGACTCTCCCTTCTGAAACTAAGCAGGACATCTGCAGATAAAGGAGAGACTCTCCCTTCTCAAACTAACCAGGAGACCTCCTGCAGATAAAGGAGAGGCACTCCCTTCTCAAACTTATCGGGAGACCTCCTGCAGATAGAGGAGAGACTCTATTTTTTTAAACTAGCCAAGACACATCTTTTAGATTAATGAGACTCTCCCTTTTCAAACTAGTCTGAAGACCTCTTCCAGATTGAGGAAAACTTCATTTTGCAAACAAGCAAAAAAAACCTCTTCCAGGTTAAGGAGAGATTCTTCCTTTTCAAAGTAACTAGGAGACTCTTGCAGATAAAGGAAGGACTCTCCCTTTTCAAACTTTCCAGGAGACATCTTCTAGATTAATGTGACTCTCCCTTTTATAACAGGGGAACCCTATTCTCTTGTGACCTCCACCTTCACTTTATCATGTTCGTAAGAAAGCATTAAACATTTAAACGGCATGTTGCTCGTTTATTGTTAAATTCACACTATCAAAGCACTTCGAGAACAAGAAAGTCTTCAGTTTCCTTATGAAAGCCTCAATTTCTTCAGTCTTTCGGATATCTAGTGGAAGCTTATTGTATAGTCTTGTGGCCGCATATCTAAAAGCTCTTGAGCGTACAGTAGACATATAATTTATCTAGGTTCCAATAATTTGAAACCGTCTGTATCTATTCTTGTGTCAACATGATTTGTTGGCTGAACAATATGTCTACTTCTGATAGCTTGATGGCTTATTGTACATATTATAAACTCAATTCTTGCTTTAATAGGCAGCCAGTGTAAATCAATTTGTTTATTATGTTTTATAATTTCTTAAGTCGCACTTTGGTAAATTGTTGTAGACGGAGCTACCATTGTCAATCCTGGCAATAACATAATTCATCACAAGTTTCTTTACAGAATGTTCATCTAGGTACTTCTGTAGAATAGCAATGTTTTTAAGATGATAGCCAGCATTTTTTACTACATTATTTATAAGGTCATTTATAGACAAGTTACAGTCAAGAGATACACTTAGATTACAAACTTTACTAGATATTAGGGCAGAGTTCTTTAGTTGAATATCAGCCAAGCTTCTTACGTTTTTTTTTTTTTTTTTTTCCAACCACCACCAAGTCAGTTTTATTTTAATTTAGTTTTTGTTGTTGTTTGATTGTCCTCCATTCCCTAACATTTGCAAGAATTCGGTTTAGAGTTTCAGTAGTGTTGTCTATATCATTTATGAAGAAGTAAAATTGTGTATCATCTGCAAATAGTTTGAGCTTCACTCCATGCCTTTTTAGTATTGTCGACAGACCTTTAGTATAGATGCAGAATACGATTAAGGAGAGACTCTCTTTTTTCAAACTAAGCAGAAGACCTCTCCCAGTTTAAGGAGAGACTTTCTTTTCAAACAAACCAGGAAACCTCTTGCAAATAAAGGGAGGCTCTCCCCTCTCAAGCTAACCAGGAGACCTCTCGTAAATAAAGGAGAGAGTCAACCTTTTCAAACTAGCTAGGACACATTTATATTAATGAGAGACTCTCCTTTTTCAAAATAGTCAGGAGACCTCTTCCAGATTAAGGCGAAACTCTCCTTTTTCAAACCATCCAGGAGACCTTTCCCAGAGTAATGAGTGAATCTCCTTTCTGAAACCAGCTAGGAGATATCTTCCAGATAAAGGAGAGGCCTCTACCCTCCCTTACACGGCGAAATTAGCAGACCTATGATTTTCAGGATTTTTCCTTCAGTGTTAGTAGTTGTCGGTTGCAAAGATATAGGATTCTGTCAATTGGTGTTTTTCCTTCAATTGCAAACCTTTGCAACTTCCCTTACGTTTCTACTTTTCCAAACCTCATTTTCGGGTAAAGGTAGTCTATTGAAAATTCAAGCCACGTTTAACCTCGCCGTCCTTGTCATTAGTAGATGGAGGGTTTGACGGAGGATATCGGTTTATATTTTGAGTTATCAACAATCGTTGCCGGGTCTTCCTTGGTAGCTTGAACAGCGAAGGTGATTGAGCGCTGATCACAATGATCGTCTTTAAGATAATGTCCTGCCCCTTGCCTTTGCCGTGCGTGAGTTACTTTTAAGCCTATTTAACTGCAGGTCTGGGTTAGTTGAAGACATTTGGTCTCCCATTTCATTGCATTATATACATGCGAATAAGAAAAAACTATGCTTCATCCAGCCATGATATTTTTGAATCCTCAGAACTGGAATAAGATTCCAACCTGGTTTATCATTTCTTCCTTTTTTTTACGCACAACGTCCTGAATACTCTGCCCATCTGTAATCATGTGCGAAGGAATAAAGCAGAGATATCCAATCTTATTCTGGCCTCCCTATCGAGCAGATGGAACCAATAAAAGACGGAGTGATCGAAGGATGCTGAAGCAGAAAACATTCTTCCCCCCCCCCCCCCCCCGTCTAACACACACACACTCTCTCTCTCTCTCTCTCTCTCTCTCTCTCTCTCTCTCTCTCTCTCTCCTTCATATTCTTTTTCATTAACGCACTTATTTCGAATATTTACCTAATTTCTCAACACAGACGTTCGAACAGATGGTAGATTTTTTTAATCTTAAGGAAGACACCAGTACATCAATATATTACATTCCCAAAATCATTCATTATCTGAATCCTTAGTTTTGAAAACATCTTGTAATTCCATTTTTTTCTTTTTTCTAGTTTGTTTAATACTTTTTAAAGTATGATGTTAAATTAATTATTTTCCATATCAAATAGATTGTGAGCCTATCTGAATGTTCCCATTTTTTTAGTAATATTTAAAAATTCCAGAAAAAGTATTTAACCTCAAAACTAGTTGATTTGATTTGAACTCAGTCGTCAAGACATTTACAGAATGTCGATTTCAAATTGAATCTGATTGACAAAACTGAACGCTGGTTACTCTAAGCCTGGGGTTCCAAACTTTTATATTTTGTACTCCTTGAGCCTTTTAACAGATTCCCGTGTACAACTAAAATTGAAGATGAAAAAGAGAAACATTAAAATTGATATTTTGTATAATTGTGATATAATTCTATTATTTATTCTCAATGCAGATTACATCATGCATTGCACAGTACTGGCTATTCTCTCAGATCTGAAGAAAAAAAAATGTACCAGGGGGGTGTGGGTTGGGGTGTCATGTACCCAAGTTTGGAACCCCTGTTCTAAGCGATAGTTAATATCTATAACGTTAAAAAGTGTGAATAAAAAATCTTCAAACTTTTAAGAGAGGTATCTTTTTTATTGACATAATTGAGCTAAAATAACATAATTACGCGTGTTTTACCTGCAACAAAACAATATTATCGACGTTATAGGTAGCTGATATTTTCTTTACTGTTCACATCTTAAAAACCAAGTTTTACTTAGGACAAAATTTAATATTAATCTCAAATAATTACAAATAATTAATGACAACAAAATTCAATAATAATCTCAAATACTTAGAAATAAATAATGATAACAAAATATAATATTAATCTCAAATAATTACAAATAAATGATAAAAAAAAAAAATTCAAGTAAGGTTTAAACGTAAAACGTGCAGTATTCAACTAAATTGATTTTGGTGAAGTGCCTTCCTCTCGAACCAGATATTAGAGCCTGGGTGCTAGATGCCAGCTGCCTTCAATCATGTCGATTATTCCTGCAATTTGTCGGATGTATATTCCGTCGAAATTCGCTGATGCGTAGTGGTTCAATCTAGCGCTCGCTACCGCGCTCTGTGAGTTTCCCACCCACCCACCTCCCTCACCCCATTTCATGATTATAATGCGAATTGTTAGCTTACTATGTTTTGCCAATTCATTCTCTCTCTCTCTCTCTCTCTCTCTCTCTCTCTCTCTCTCTCTCTCTCTCTCTCTCTCTCTCTCTCTCTCTCTCTCTCTCTCTCTCATATCTGAATTTATTGGTAGGCCTACTCGTCTGTGGATTATATTTTTTACTATTTCAATACGTATTACTGTCATATAAGGTCTCTCTCTCTCTCTCTCTCTCTCTCTCTCTCTCTCTCTCTCTCTCTCTCTCTCTCTCTCTCTCTCCCCTCTCTCTCTCTCTTGTATATCTAAATCTATACGTACTCCCATGTGAGTTATATTTCTCACTATTCCAATACGTATTGCTCCATATGAGGCTCTCTCTCTCTCTCTCTCTCTCTCTCTCTCTCTCTCTCTCTCTCTCTCCGGCTGTCGATATTTCATCCATTCTTGAACGTAGTTCGCAACCATCATAAGAATTCCAGGCACGATTTGCCTCGTAATGATAAGGGTAGGGAAAGAAAGTTTTCTGATGACCTTCGAGTTAAAAAAAAAAAAAAAAAAAAGGTCATATCTCGCTATTCCCTGGTTATGGCTTGGTGCGCTCGAATTATAGCTATGGCGTTTTATATTTTTCTCATCCCACTCCATGTTGATTTAGTTCACAAAAAGCAGTAGTGACTGCGTAGGTCTCTAAGCATGTGTATCAACTTCCAAAATATAGAAATGTATTTTGGTTTCCCACATAAGCTGGGTAACTTACTTTACTTTAAAGGCTGATTTTCTGGTCCTATACAGCAGGGGAACCCTACTCTCCATAGGACCTTCACAGTCATTCATCATTTCACACAGTATATTGCTCATTTCTTTGTCAAATCCACACTACCGAAGCACGTAGAGAACAAAAAAAGTCTCCAATTTCCTTATGAAAGCCTTAATATCTTCAGTCTTTTGAATGTCTAATGGGATCTTACTGTATAGTTTCGGGGCCATGTATCTAAAGGTTCTATAGCCTACTGTATACATAGTTATATCTAGGTTCCAATAATTTTAAACCATCTATAACTATTCTTTTAATATGTAAGCAATCCTCTTAGATATTTGGGACGTCCGGTTCAAATAACTTAATGGATTATTGAACATATGTTAAACTCAATTCCCGCTTTAGTAGACACTAAGCAGCCAATGTCAATCAATTAGTACATGAATGATCCTTTTTCGGGGTGGGACACCTTTTATCAGTCTTGCTCGTCTGTTCACTATGTTTTGTAATTTCATAAGTTGGATTTTTGATAAATTGTAGTAGATACAGTTACAGTAGTCAATCCTGGTAATAACAGTTTATCAAAAGTTTCTTTACAGAATGTTCATCCAGGTACTTCTTTATAAAAACAATGTTTCTAAGGTGATAACCAGCAGTTTTTACTACATTATTTATTTGGCCATTTAGAGACAAGTTACAGTCAAGAAATACGCTTAGATCACGAACATTACTAGATATCGGGGCAGATTTATTATTTATGTTTATTTGAATATCTTCTGTCCAACCACCATGAACTCGGCATCATTTTCATTTAATGAAGTAAGATTGTGTATCATCTGCAAATAGTTTGAAATTCACACCAGGCCTTTGTAGTATTTTCGACAGAACAATAGTATAGATACAGAATAAGATTGGGCACAGTACACTCCCCTGAGATACCCCTCTCCTTTAAGGTTCATAGGATGAATGAGTTCACAATTTGCACACAATAATTTCTGTCAACCAAGTAGTCTTTCAGGTATTCGAAAGCTTGATCTTCAATACATATGGCCCGTAGATCCTTTAGTAACAGTTCACGCACAACTGTATTAAAATCAGCACTAAGATCAAGTAATATTAAAATTGCAATTTTTTTATCCATCATTTCCAGCATATCATTTACAACAGAACAGATAGCCGTCTCCGTAGAGTATAATTTTTTGGTAGCAAACTGGTTGTCTGACAATGCTTCTATTTTCTCCCAGTGACTAATTAGTTCTTCAAGAATTGCTTATTATGGCAATTTTGAAATAAAGGGTAGATTCTGAATAGGTCCATGCGACCACTTTTCAGAACCGGTGTAACTATAGCCATTTTCTTAGATTTAGGAAACTTACTCTCATCGATGCTTGCTATTCTCGTAAATATATCAACTAGACTAAAAATGTTTTTTTCTCCAGTTACTTCAGATATTGTCAATGGATCGATCGTACAGTTTGTTTTCTTTGCTCACTTGATAATCTTGGTGATATTGTCCTATGTTATATCATAGAATCTCGTTCATTTTATGTGTATCTGGTGTAACATTAATCTGATGTTGAATATCTGTGAATGACCCAGCTATATTTCCTACTTTGTTTTTAAGGAATTCTAGAAACTTATTTGCTAGTTATTGGTCACTGTACCCCTCTGGTAGCTCTTCTTCATTTACATTTCCCATTATCCCATTTAGGAGAAGATATAATTTATTTATGTCTGTTGCTGCTTCGCAGATTTTTCTCTTATGGTATTCACTTTTTTCCTTCTTAGTAGGTAATTATATTGGCATTTCCAGTTTTTAACCGATTCCAATTTCTTTCCTTGCCTCCTTTTCCCGCTTTTTCTCTAAAATCTCCCCATCAAATCTAGGCAATCGGTCCTTAACAATTATAGTCTTTCCCCTCAGTGGACACATGGTATCGTATTCCCTTTTACTTACCCTATCATATTTTGACATAAGGCATTCAATACCCATAGCCCCCAGAAAATGTTGGTCATCATGATCGCAAGGAATGCTGATAGCATCATTTATTTTAATTGTATTTTCTTTGATAAAAACAAAAGGAGAAAAGTTTTATTTATCTTTAAAGTTATTTTCTTCCACACTGTGTGTTTTTGTAGAGTTAGTCTAAGCGTAATAAATTGTGTACTGGAGAGCTAGTGCTTTTCTCTTTTACATTTGTATCAGATACAATGTTTTTCATATGTACTGTAGGTCCAACATAAGCCCAGTCAAAGTAGTTGCACAGTCAATATTATTCACCAGTTGATATGATTCCAATAACTCACGAAATTCTGAAGCATATTATTATTATTATTATTATTATTATTATTATTATTATTATTATTATTATTATTATTATTATTAGCTTATCTATAATCGTAGTTTGAAAAAGAGGCTGCTATAAGCCCAAGGGCTCCAGCAGGGAAAGTAGCCCAGTGAGGAAAGGGAATAAAGGTATAAATAAAATATATATCAGAATTTATATATATATATACATATATATATATATATATATATATATATATATATATATATATATATATATATATATATATATATATATATATATACACACCAAGGGACCTCCCCCAATTTTGGGGGATTAATTTAAAGGTTTAAAGGTCGCTCATGAATGGTAGAGGCAAGGGACAGTGACATTGCCCTAGAGACTGACCATATATCATATGATCAGCGCCCAAGCCTCCTCTCCACCCAAGCTAGGACCAGGGAGAGCCAGGCAGTGGCTGCTGATGACTCAGCAGATAGACCTATAGGCTCCCCCAAACCCCCCCAACCTTAGCTCACAAGGATGGTAAGGTTGCAGACACTAATGTCACTAACGAGTCTGAGCAGGACTTGAACCCCCGACTGGCAAACACCAGACAGAGACGTTACCAATCAGGCCACAACAACCCAATAATAAAAGAGACTAAAGGGGACTTTGCTTCTCTTTTTTCTTCCTAGCCTGACGAGGGATTCAGCCGAGTTTAGTTGGTACAGCTTGGGTGCCACAGCTCACCTTCCTCTGTTGTCCACCACAAATGAAGCTTCGTAGGCTGAATCCCCTAATGCCACTACCTCAGCCGGTACCAAGGCGACCGGAGGAAGCAGCAGGGCTCATCAGATCGCATCACAGTCAATCACTACTCATTCCTATTTCTAGCAAGCTCTTTACCCTCTGTCACATCTATTATTCTATCACCTAGAGCCGTCTTCACTCTATCCATCCACCAAAACCTTGACCTTCCTCTTGTACTTCACCCATCAACTCTTGCATTAATCACTTTCTTCAGCAGGCGGCCATTTTTCCATTCTCTCTACATCGCTAAACCACCTCAAGAAACACCCCCTCCCATATTCTGTTACTAATCAGTGCAGCTTCTCCTTAGAGTCTGCATCCAATACAGTTGAGCATTCGCCTCTCGCTACTCCATCAACAAATAAATTGAACAATCATGGTGACATCACAAATCTCTGTTTCAGCCCCACGCTTACTGGAAACTCACTCCCTTCATTTCCTAGACTATCACATGCTTTATTACCTATACCTAAATTATTTTCTGCTTGCAACAACCTATGGAAAGAAATATAAAATATTTTATGATCAGTAACAACGTAAAATCTATCATATATCCATCCATCCAAGGCACTTCCCCCAATTTTGGGGGGTAGCCGACACCAACAATGAAACAAAACAAAAAGGGGACCTCTACTCTCTATGTTCCTTCAGCCTAATCAGGGACTCAACCGAGTTCAGCTGGTACTGCTAGGGTGCCACAGCCCAACCTCCCACATTTCCACCACAGATGAAGCTTCATAATGCTGACTCCCCTACTGCTGCTACCTCCGCGGTCATCTAAGGCACCGGAGGAAGCAGCAGGGCCTACTAGAACTGCGTCACAATCGCTCGCCATTCATTCCTATTTCTAGCACGCTCTCTTGCCTCTCTCACATCTATCCTCCTATCACCCAGAGCTTTCTTCACACCATCCATCCACCCAAACCTTGGCCTTCCTCTTGTACTTCTCCCATCAACTCTTGCATTCATCACCTTCTTTAGCAGACAACCATTTTCAATTCTCTCAACATGGCCAAACCACCTCAACACATTCATATCCATTCTAGCTGCTAACTCATTTCTTACACCCGTTCTCTCCCTCACCACTTCGTTCCTAACCCTATCTACTCGAGATATACCAGCCATACTCCTTAGACACTTCATCTCAAACACATTCAATTTCTGTCTCTCCATCACTTTCATTTCCCACAACTCCGATCCATACATCACAGTTGGTACAATCACTTTCTCATATAGAACTCTCTTTACATTCATGCCCAACCTCTATTTTTTACTACTCCCTTAACTGCCCCCAACACTTTGCAGCCTTCATTCACTCTCTGACGTATATCTGCTTCCACTCCACCATTTGCTGCAACAATAGACCCCAAGTACTTAAACTGATCCACCTCCTCAAGTAACTCTCAAGTAACTCTCCATTCAACATGACATTTAACCTTGCACCACCTTCCCTTCTCGTACATCTCATAACCTTACTCTTACCCACATTAACTCTCAACTTCCTTCTCTCACACACCCTTCCAAATTCTGTCACTAGTCGGTCAAGCTTCTCTTCTGTGTCTGCAACAAGTACAGTAAACTAAGAAAAGAGACTTATGTCAGCCTATTCAATATTAATCTAAGAATGAACTTCTGAAATTTCACTGATTTAACTGCCTGATTAGGAAGACCATTCCACAATCTGGTCACAGCTGGAATCAAACTTCTTGAATACTATGTAGTGTTGAGCCTTATGCTGGAGGAAGCAAGACTTAGAATTACCTGCATACTACGTACAGGATGGTACAGACTGGGTAGATCTGTATGAAAAGGATGGTCAGAATTATGAAAAATCTTATGCAACATGCATGAAGAACTAACTGAACGACTGCGTCAGAGAATATTGTCTAAATCATTAATAAGAAATTTAACAGACTGCAATTTTTTGTCTAACAAATTAAGATGAGAGTTAGCGGCTGAAAACCTCACAGTAGAAAATCCTAAAAGAATCTCTTAATAAGCCAATTTCTTGTGCAATTAAAAAAGAAACAGACTGAACATGTTACTGAAAGGAGGATTTTCAAATAAGAAACACGTAAGATTCTAAAGAAGTTATATATTGTTAAAGAAACATCATCAAAGCAAAGATTTGAAAGTTGGGGAGTCACTGTCCTCGACCTACTTGCAATCATACTTTGAGCTTTGTTCGGGTTTAATTTGCACCATTCATCTTAAAAGTAGTGCAGATGTAATAGATCCATCTCACTGATTTTAAATTGAATTTATATTTGAGTACTTTTAAATCCATCTTGAACTGACTCTTCACTCAAAACTCAAAGAAGAGTATTTGCTCCGTTTCAATGTGTGTTTTAAATGTATCATACGGAAATTAATGTCGGATATTCTATATAAAAGTAATATTCATCCAATAAGTCCCCCTTTTGTTTTGAACGCTATATTAACCTAATTAACCTAATTCTGTCTTCATGAATATAAGCGCTAAATAGATTTCACTCCAAACCTTATCCTCTAAAACTCTGCAATGAACTCGTAATACACGATAAAAGAATTGATGGGAAAGGATACTGGCGGAGTCAGGGAAGCACCGTCTCTCTCTCTCTCTCTCTCTCTCTCTCTCTCTCTCTCTCTCTCTCTCTCTCTCTCTCTCTCTCAACAAACAAATAAATAAATAAACAGATATAAGAAGTAAATAAAGAAATCAGATATTATCCCCGGCTAAAACCCCTTGTGGTCTTTAACCTCTTTTCCCCACTCCTTGTTTTTCTGCGGATTTTGAGATAATCCGTCGCATAAATGATTTCTTATCTTGAACTTTTGAAGGTTTATTTGTAGATCAAATGTCTTAGATCCGTTATTTTGTCCATTTTCTGTGAGCGTTAAGCAAACCTTTCTGTTGGATATTATTGGATTTTATGAAATAATTATGACCCATTGCAAAAAGCATAAAAGGCTCTGGTTAATTACAAGTGTGCACCGGGATTGTATACGACATTGACATTACCCTTCGGTTTGACTCCCTAAGAGTAAACATTTGCCTTGTCCATTGACCCTGAACTACCGAATTTTGTAGATTTGTAGGCAAACGTTAACATACAAATTGACAATTCAAGAACACACTTTTTAACTTATACAATAGTTGTAGACCTAAATTTCAATATAATTATATCTAAGGTCATAATAAGGAAATGACCACAATGAAGAAAATAGGAGATTTGCTTTTCAATTGAAATATAAGACGATAGAGTTTATCGGTAAATCAGTGGATGTTAAAGACAGATAAACTACTTTCCCCATTAAAAAGGTTTTACCAAAAGAGCGATCTATTTCCGGCTTTCTATTCCATTCATATTTTTTTAAACCAACAAAACATACCTCATATAGGTGACAAAAATTTAAGTTGATGAATACTGTCGTGAAACAAGAGATTTTACCAGAACATAAAAATTATTTTTACTTGAAGTCAAAGTTCACAAGACCCTCAAAAAGAATTTTATACAGAAGCCAAATTTAATAAGACCCTAAAATTTTTTTTCAACCGGAAGTCAAATTTCACTGGAACCTAAAAGTATTTCTATCCTGAAGCCAAATTTCATAAGCCCTTAAAAATGTTCTTATCCTGAAGCCAAATTTCACAAGAACATAAAAAAAAAAATCTATTCTAAAGCCAAATATCATAAGACCATAAAAGTTGTTTTAAACCTGAAGCCAAATTTCACAAGACCTTGAAAAGGTTTTTATACTAAAGCTGATTTTCATAAGACCTTAGAAAATGTTTTTACCCTGAACCCAGATTTCACAGGACCATAAAAACTTTCTATCCTGATGCCAAACATCATAAGACCATGAAAATGGTTTTTAACCTGAGGTCGAACTTCACAAGACCGTAAAATTTGTTTCTATCCTGAAACCAAATTTCATAGGACCCTGAAATTCTTTTTATGCCTAAGTCAAATTTCATACGGCCATAAAGATTTATTTTATCCTGAAACCAAATTGCACAAGATCCTATAAAAAGTTTTACCCTGAAGCCAAATTTTATAAAACCCTAAAATATTTTTATAACCTGAAGCCAAATTACACAACACCATAAAAATTGTTTCTATCCTGAAGACAAATTTCTTAACACCTTAAAAAAAATTTATAAACTAAGGCCAAATCTCACAAGAACCTTGAAAAAATTCTATTCTATTCTATTTCATGAGACCCTAACATTTTTTATAATCTGAAGCCAAATTTCCCAAGACCCTAAAACAGAGTTTTTCCCTGAATCCAAATTTCATAAGACCCTAAGAATTGTTTACAAACTGAACCCAAATTTTACAAAACCCTAAAAACATTTTCTATCATGGAGCTAAATTTCATAAGACCCTGAAAATTGTTTCTATCCTGAAGCCTAACGTTACAAAACCCTAAATATTGTTTCTATCTGAAGCCAAATTTCATAAGACTCTAAAAATTGTTTTCATCCTGAAGCTAAATTTCACAAGACCCTAAAAAATCTATCTTGAAGCCAAATTTCATAAGACCCTAAAAAAAGATTATATTTTGAAGCTAAATTTTACAAGACCCTAAAAAATTTTTCACTCCTGAAGCCAAATTTCTTGAGACCTTAAAAATCATTTTTATCCTGAAGCCAAATTTCATAAGACCATGAACAGGGGTTTTATCCTGAAAAAAAATTTTCACAAGACCCTGAAAGAATTCCATCTTGAAGCCAAGTTTCAAAGGCCCTAAAAATTTTTTTAACCTGAAACCAAATTTCACAAGACCCTAAAAATTGTTTCTATCCTGAAGCCAATTTCAATTAGACCCTAAAAAATAGTTTTTATCCTGAAGTCAAATTTCACTAGACCCTAAAAATGAAATCCTGAAGCCAAATTTCATAAGACCCGTAAAATTGTTTGTAACTTGAAGCCATAATTCATAAGACTCTAAAACTGTTTTTATCCTAAAGCTAAATTTCCTACGACCATGAAAATTTCACAAGACCCTAAAAAAAATCTATCCTTGAGCCCAATTTCATAAGGCCCTAAAAAAGATTTTTAGCCTGAAGCCAAATTTCACAAGACACTAAAAAAAAATACAATCAAGAAGCCATATTCTATAAGTCCATAAAATTGTTGATATCCTGAAGCCAAATTTCATAAGACCATAATAATTATCATTATCTTGAAACAAGATTTCATAAGACCCTAAACGTTTTTTGTAACCGGGAGCCAAACTTCACAAGACCACGAAAATTATTTTTATCCTGAAGCCAAATTTCCTGCGACCATAAAAAATTGTTTTTATCCCTAAGCCAAATTTCACAAGATCCTATAAAATTTGTATCCTAAAGCCAAATTCCATAAGATCCTAAAAATTTCTTATAACCTGCAACTAAATTTTACAAGACCCTAAAAAAGTTTTCTACTCTTAAGCCAAATTTCATGAAACCCTAAAAATCGTTTGTATTCTAAAGCCAAATTTCACAAGACCATAAAAATTGTTTTCATCCTGAAGCAAAATTTCACAAGATCGTGAAAACGATTCTTATCCTAGAGGAAAATTTCACAAGGTCCTAAACGTTTTTATACTAAACTCAAAATTCCAGCAATTTTATGTTGTTTTTGAGATGGAGAAGATATATTATTATTTCCATATGATTTATCGTCCAGGAAAAGGATAATAACTTCCTGAGTTTTAGGGCTTCAATAGATGATCTGAATCTTTACAAAATATCCAGAAATAGTAAAAAAAAAAAAAAAAAAAAAAAAAAAAAAAAAAAAAAAAAAAAAAAAAAAGAGAGAGAAAATAAATAGGATCGTACATGGTGTATATCAAAGACTTCCTTTTTATATCTTCATTATTATTATTATTATTATTATTATTATTATTATTATTATTATTATTATTATTATTATTATTATTATTATTATTATTATTATTATTATTATTATTATCGTTATTATTATTATTTCTAGCTGTTCTACAACTCTAGTTGGGAAAGCAGATTCCAGCAACGGAAAATATACCAGTGAGGAAAAGAAATAAGGATATAAATAAACTACATGAATGAGAAGCATGAAAAAGGAATATATACTATAAGATCAGTAAAAACGTTATAATGGATATATCACCTGTAAACTATGAAGACATTCTCACGATCTGAATATTGTACAAAAATATTGATCCTTTTAAGTATGCTCCAAGAGAAGACATAAAAAGAATGGGAACATGAAGGCTGACGCTGGCACAATATGGAACAAAAATTAAGAACTTTTTCGCTCACCAAACTTTCTTTCCTCTATTAGTAAGTAGTTGAGGAAATAAACTTAAAAAGTTGTTTTTCCCATATATTCTACCTAAGCTAATTGCTGATAACAAGAGTATATGTTGTCTAAAATTTATATTTGTATACTAGGGACTCATCGAGAAAATATTCAATGTTCGTAAAACAGTGAGGTTTAGATAAAAAGATGCAATATGTCTATACACATCTAATATATATATATATATATATATATATATATATATATATATATATATATATATATATATATATATATATATATATATATATATATACATACATATAAATATGTATATATATGTATATTTATATATATATATATATATATATATATATATATATATATATATATATATATATGTATATATGTATATATAAATATATACATACATATATATATATATATATATATATATATATATATATATATATATATATATATATATAAATATACATATATATTTATATATTTATATATATATACATACATACATATATATATATATATATATATATATATATATATATATATATATATATATATATATATATATACAGTATACTTATGTATTTATATATCATATACATATATATATATATATATATATATATATATATATATATATATATATATAGATAGATAGATAGATAGATAGATAGATAGATAGATAAATATATGTATGTATATATACATATATATATATATATATATATATATATATATATATATATATATATAAGACATATATATATATATATATATATATATATATATATATATATATATATATATATATATATTGCATGCATATAAATATATTTGTTGTGTATTTATTTATATATACTTATGTATTCTTTTATATATATATACATAAATGAAAATATATTATATACATATACACATATATATATATATATATATATATATATATATATATATATATATATATATATATATATATATATATTCTGGTTTAACACAACATAAGTATATATGTGTATTTGTGGATGCATTTACTCGGTACACTCATACTTACACAATGTTGAATAGATCAGCAAATTCATTAACCCAGGCGCTGTGCTCTTTCATTACTATGTTTGATTGCCCGAAAATTTTATATTTGATAATGGTCTCGAGTTTATAAATAAGGTGGTGAAATCGGTCACGAATTCCATGAATATTGAACACTTTTCAGTGACCGCATATAGGCCTTCAGTTAATGGCTTAGTGGGATCGCATAATAGGGAAGTAGTACGAATTTTACGTTATTTAGTGCTGATGACCCCCTTTATTAGCACGCCATGCTTCCTACAGCTGAGCTAGCTTTGAACATTGTATATAATGCTTCGCTCAGGGACACGCCTTTCTTTTAGTGTATGGACAGGATCCAGTGTTACCATATACGGTACTCATTAATTCGCAACAATTGCCAAATTATTCAACTGAGCAATACCATGTATATTTATTAAATCTATTGAGGAGAGTAATAAACACCACTGAAAGGTTTTTGAAAAAACTAATGAACAACACAACTCAAAGTATGATGGTCGGTTCAAAACCGTACCGGTAAAAGTATTTGTGGGCGACCGTGTGTATTTGATACGATTACAACATAGGAAACACAAACTAGAGCCAGCGTATTTGGGTCCATACCGATTAAAGATGGTTAAATTTAACACAGTTATGATACAAACCATTATTAATGGCGCAGTATCTGAACATCATCATGCACACATACATGTGGTGCCTGAAGAGGTAGTTTTGAAAAGTGTCAATCAGAGTGTACCTCCTTACACTGCATACGTGACATTCCTTGTGTTGATGAATATTATTATTATTATTTATTATTATTATTATTATTATCCAAGCTACAACCCTAGTTGGAAAAGCAAGATGCTATAAGCCCAAGGGCTCCAAGAGAGAAAAATAGCCCAGTGAGGAAAGGAAATAAATAAATGAAGAGAACAAATTAACAATAAATCATTCTAAAAAAAGTAACAACGTCAAAACAGACATGTCATATATAAACTATTAACAACATCAAAAACAAATATGTCATAAATAAACTATAAAAAAACTCATGTCCGCCTGGTCAACAAAAAAGCATTTGCTCCAACTTTGAACTTTTGAAGTTCTACTGATTCAACTACCCGATTAGGAAGATCATTCCACAACTTGGTAACAGCTGGAATAAAACTTCTAGAGTACTGCGTAGTATTGAGCCTCGTGATGGAGAAGGCCTGGCTATTAGAATTAACTGCCTGCCTAGTATTACGAACAGGATAGAATTGTCCAGGGAGATCTAAATGTAAAGGATGGTCAGAGTTATGAAAAATCTTATGCAACATGCATAATGAACTAATTGAACAACGGTGCCAGAGATTAATGTCTAGATCAGGAATAAGAAATTTAATAGACCATAAGTTTCTGTCCAACAAATTAAGATGAGAATCAGCAGCTGAACACCAGACAGGAGAACAATACTCCTAACAAGGTAGAATGAAAGAATTAAAACACTTCTTCAGAATAGATTGATCACCGTAAATCTTGAAAGACTTTCTCAATAAGCCTATTTTTTGTGCAATTGAAGAAGACACAGACCTTATATGTTTCTCAAAAGTAAATTTGCTGTCGAGAATCACACCTAAAATTTTGAAAGAGTCATACAAATTTGAAGAAACATTATCAATACCGAGATCCGGATGTTGAGGAGCAACCGTCCTTGACCTAATTACAATCATATTTTGAGTTAGGTTAGGATTCAACTTCATACACTATAATTTGCACCATGCACTAATTCTAGCTAAATCTCTATTAAGGGATTCACCAACTCCAGATCTACATTCAGGGGATGGAATTGATGCAAAGAGAGTAGCATCATCTGCATATGCAACAAGCTTGTTTTCTAGGCTAAACCACATGTCATGTGTATATAGTATGAAAAGTAATGGGCCAAGAACACTACCCTGTGGAACACCGGATATCACATTCCTATAATCACTATGGTGCCAATCAACAACAACTCTTTGAGATATATTACTTAAAAAATCAATAATAATGCTAAGAAACAACCCACTTCAAACTGTTTCAGTTTGTAAACAAGGGCCTCATGATTAACACGGTCAAAGGCAGCACTAAAATCAAGGCCAATCATACGAACTTCCCGACCACAATCAAGGGATTTCTGTACAGCATTGGAGATTGTAAGAAGGGCATCACATGCTCCAAGGCCTTTACGAAAACCAAATTGCAAACTAGGGAGTAGATGATTACCTTCAGCAAACCTATTAAGACCTTTTGCCAGAAGACGTTCAAAAACTTTAGATAATATGGGAGCTATGGAAATTGGGCGGTAATCAGTGGGACTTGAGCTACCATAAACACATTTACATAGAGGAGTAACATTACCAATTCTCCAACAAGTGCTAAAAGCTCCTCTTCTTGCTAAATTGCGCAAAATAACAGATAACTTTGGAGCTAAGAAATCTGCTGTCTTTATAAAACACACAGGAAAAATACCATTTGGGTCTACACCTCCATAAGCATCAAGGTCCACCAATAGAGCTTTAATCTCACGAGATCGAAAAGCCAAACTAGTTAGTTTAGCCTTAGGAAAACAGGAATGAGGAAGTTCAAGTTTTTTATTACTCTGTTTACTGTCAAAAACATCAGCCAAAAGAGTTGCCTTTTCCTTTGTACAATGAGTGACTGAGCCATCTGGTTTAAGTAAAGGAGGAACTGTTGCATCTACACCAAAGAGTGCAGATTTAAGGGTAGACCACCATTTATGTTCCTGAATTGTACCAGAAAGTGTTTCTTTTATGGTTAAATTGTAATCCTTTTCAGTTGAGGCATAAACTCTCTGAGCAAAAGCTCTAAGAGGAGTATAGTTGTTCCAGGTCAAATCTGATCTGTTACCCTTCCATAGGTGATAGGCCTCCTGCTTCTCCAAATAAGCACGTCTACAATCATCATTGAACCACGGTTTGTCCTTCACTCAGTACCTTAGCACACGAGAAGGGATACGCCTATCAATTATGTTGACTAGATTCTCATTCAAAGGGACAACAGGATCTACACTATTATATAATTGTGACCAATTCAAGCACAAAAAATCATGCAAAATCCCTTTCCAGTCTGCTTGGGATTTCATATAAATTTTACAAGAATATGATATATCAGGGACAGGCTGCTCAGTCTTCACTAATAATGAAATCAAGGCATGATCAGATGTCCCGACTGGAGAACCAACCTTGCTAGTTATAACGCCAGGGGAGTCAGTGTATACGAGGTCCAAGCAATTACCAGACCTGTGAGTAGCTTCATTTATGATTTGCTCACAGCCTGATTCAGAGGCAAAGTCTAAAGCTCTTAAGCCATGGCGATCGGTAGGATGAGCATTAAAATCACCAACAAAGACAAAAGAAGCCTTTCTATCATCTTCTTGTATCTTAGCCATAATGGTAAAAAGACAATCGAAGATAGAATCATCCATGTCTTGATTCCGGTAGATAGAACACAAATAAAAGTTGTTATGCCTGCCACAAACTTTTATTACCTGAATCTCATGACATCCACATTGATAGCAGAACTTATGAAAAGCAGGGTACTTGGTCCTAATATACACCGCCATTCCCCTAGCCCTAGGGATGGCATCACGTTTCAACATTATTGGCTTCTTAAAACCAGTTATAAGGAGCTCACATGAGTGCCTCATATTAGAAACCAAAGTTTCTGAGCACAAAAGAATATCATACTGTCTGGACGCAACTGTAAGGTCTTGGATATTTGCATGAAGACCACGAATATTGCAATACAGACGACGACATTGACGAAATCTAGGACGTACTGGTCCCGGATTTCGCTCAATGTCTCCAGACAGCATAAGAATTAATAGAAATAAAAAAAGAGACATCATACTTAAAAACTAGATTAACAACAATTATAACAAAAACAATATGTACAGAATTATAAATAAAGTGATTGATGATACCCATAGACTATAGTAAAAAGTCGGAAAAACTGGTCAACATGGAGGAGCCGATACACCATACAAGGCCAAATACCCTCCAGGATAGCCACTTCAACTGAAGGGAGGACAGTAAGGATGGTTTTGAGAAGAAAATGAGTCAGAAAAAGGAAAAGACAACTCCTTGATAAACCACCAGGCATCCATGGCCCTTCTATTAAGCCTGCCCAACACACCATTTCAAAAAGACAAGAGGAAGAAAAAAAAATAATTATAAGATAGAATAGTGTGCCTGAGTGTACCCTCAAGCAAGAGAACTCTAACCCAAGACAGTGGAAGACCATGGTACAGAGGCTATGGCACTACCCAAGACTAGAGAACAATGGTTTATTTTTGGAGTGTCCTTCTCCTAGAAGAGCTGCTTACCATAGCTAAAGAGTCTCTTCTACCCTTACCAAGAGGAAAGTACACTGAACAAATTGCAGTACAGTAATTAACCCTTTGGGTGAAGAAGTGTTAAGTATCTCATTGTTGTCAGGTGTATGAGGAAAGACGAGAATATGTAAAGAATAGGCCAGACTATTCTCTGTAAGTGTAGGCAAAGAAAAAATAAGCCGTGACCAGAGAGAGGGATCCAATGCATTACTGTCTGGCCAGTCAAAGGATCCAATACCTCTCTAGTGGTAGTATCTCAACGGGCGGCTGGTGCCCTGGCCAACCTACTACCTATTGAAATGCTGTAGTGATTTCCATACCCTTATTACATGTGTCTCTTTGTGAACAGTAAACTGTGTTATTAATTCAACCACTATCCATCCATTGTGTAACGCCCTCTCGAAACCAAATCCAATAATGGCCCAGCCTAAATGCCCAAGTATGGACTGGGCTCACCAGTCCATAGAATTTTTTTTTTTTTTTTTTTCTGTTGGTGTATAGACAGTCCTCAATTTTCTCTTTTGACGTGTTTTAGATAAACTTCATGATAACAATGTGTTATCATCAAGTTCATTTAAAACACGTCAAAAGAAAAAGTTTAGGTCTGCTTAAACAACAGCAAAAAAAAGAAAAAAAAATCTATTCATCAACACAAGGAATGTCACGTATGCAGGGTTAAGGAGGTACATTCTGATTGACACTTTTCAAAACTACTGTAAAGTATTGTGGTAATATTTCTGAGTGTAGCAATGCATATGACTTATTGCTGAGTGAATTTAAAAACAAACAGAGAGAGGTTAAATAGGTTAGGTGAGATCCGTGAGGCGGATGCTGTATTATTCCTATATTTATATGATTACTGGTTGCTGAGGCCGGGGCGGTTCCCGAAGGGCAAGTAGCTGCGGGATTATAGTTCAGCCTTGAGGAACGACAGTGTTAGAGAATGTGTAGATGTGAATACCTTATAATTAATGTTATAAGAGAAAGGCGGGAAGATGAATGATTTTCTCGTGAAACGGCTAGTGGCCACCGATTGATAGTTGCAAGTGCAAGTGTAGTAGTGATTTTAAAAATGGGGAAACAGTGGTGGTTCGTTATGTTGTGAAATGGGGCCGTAACCCCGAACAAGTAAAATCGAGGGATGAAGAAATATCTATTCATACTGCTGTCCCGCACAAAAAGTCCTTAATGCCCTCATGAAGAAGTTTATTGATGAGGTTGTGTAATACTGATATTGATATGATTTTTTTTTCACTTTGGGTAGTCTGTATTTTAGTTGCAGAGGTCATAAGAAGAAATGAGTGAAATTATATCATATTAAACGGTGTACATTTTTGCATCCAATATTTCCTTTTTTTTATTTTATTGTGGAAGATGTATATATATTGTGTTGCATTTCTGTCTAGTACATGCCATGGCCTATTCCGGGTTGGAGTGTCCTCCATATATCATAAACTAAAGAGGGTGAGTGCGTACTTCCTTCCGGAGTGAGGAGCACGGGGGGGGGGGGGGAGTAATATCCTAATCCTTTTATGCAAAATATGTGTTTATATGGTGAGGTTAATGACCCTAGAATCATAAATTGATGTATTTAGCTGTATATTTCCCAAACAGTGGAGAATTCCGCAAAACCTAACAATTCAGCATGTTGATAGAGCAAGATTGCACCTTGGTTTCAAGAGTTACTCAGTATATATATATATATATATATATATATATATATATATATATATATATATATATATATATATATATATATATATATATATATATATATATATATATATATATGTGTGTGTGTGTGTGTGTGTGTGCATGTTTGTGTATATATAAATATATATATACATATATATATATATATATATATATATATATATATATATATATATATATATATATATATATATATACATATATATATGTTTGTGTGTGTGCATAAATCTATATATGCATGTGCATGTTCATATATAAAGATCTGCATACACGTATAAACAAATATAAATCATCGTCATCATCGTCATCATTAGCCGTAACTGGTCCACTACAGGACAAAGGCCTCAGATAAGTCCTTCCACTCACTACTGCTTTTAGTCTTTCTGTGCCAGTCTATACCCGCAAACATTCTTACCTCGTCAATCAATTGTCTTCTCTTCCTTCTGCTGGATGATATTTTCATAGTGTAGAATATTGCTTAGATCTACACCCTTCAGACTTGCAAACAGCCTCTTGGCCTTTTTGGTCCAAACAACTTCTCGAAACATAGGAACCTGTGCTTGTTCAAGGACATTACCTTCTTTGCACCATATATCTTGGCAGTCTACTCTACAAGGAGTCTGCATGTTTGTTTATCTACTTCACCCATTGCCAATGCAGAGAGAGTACTAAGGTAGACTTGACTGTCGTCAGCAATTTTTAGAGGGCCCCTCGTTCCTGTCCTAACGAAGGATGAGGTGTAATCGTATCCTGTGAAAGCATGGAAACCTAGTATGGCTTTACAAACTTTGGACCCAATTTTCCTGGCTGGCCGAAATATTGACGTAGAGCCGGTTCCCTTGACCTTTGGTACCAGAGTCCATTCACGCATTGGTTTTCATATGACAGTGTTCTCCACCCTACGGCGCTCACACTCATTATTCTTAATGGGAGGTTCTTCATATGTATCAGAGACAATGTCTACCAGATTTGAAGGCTGATTCGGGACTAACTTCAGGAAAGCTTGTGAAAATTCACCGTATGTTTGGGTAAACTTGGGGGAAGACAATGAAGGAGGAGGTTACCATCAATCATGGTTGATTTTATTTTCATTGGGAACTATTAACTGTTACTCTGTCCTTAAGGACTCTGAAAAGGTCGGCCTTCTTCCCATGCGCAATAGACACCATAGTGTCATCTATCCACACATAGTGAGAGGTACAGGAGTGAGGGGGTACTGCAGAAGAATTGCTTTCTCGCTTGTTTCTTGCACCTTCGTCACCAAACGTTCTCAAGGAATTTTGGGAGATGGGCTTCTCGAATCTTTTAGCATTTTCCACACACTCTAAGATCAAATTGTCATGCTTATGTCTGCCTTTGCTCTCAATGTTAAGTAATGACTCAGATATTTACCAGTATCTGCTTTTCCTATCTGGGTATCAACAAGAAAGTCTAATTTTACAGTGAATGGATCGGCTAAGTCTTGGTCGATCATCTTTAGTAATATTCTTAGGTCTTTGTTGTCACGTCCGAAACCGCTTCGTGTTAACTCTGCCTGCATGTTACCAGCTTTATTCATTCCAGCCATTTCAAGGAATACACATATGAATCCACTTCTGGCACCTTTGGTAACACTCCAAAG
>NC_090735.1:73187281-73189781 GCF_036898095.1 Palaemon carinicauda | reverse complement strand
CACTACTAAAGATACCCAGGATTGGGTCCATACCTGCATTTTATGTCAAATTTCAAAAGTGCATCGGCACACGGATTCGAGTGTGGGCACTTTTCCTTAGCCTCAACGTAATCTTTCCCGTATTCTTGTTGATGTGGTTGGCTTACTATCAACCTTACAAGGATACTGTTACCTTTTCACAGTCATTGATCACTCCACTCGCTAGATTGAAGATATCCTTATGCAAGATGCAACATCCACCTCATGTACTGGTGCCTAACTTTCTAGGGGCAGCAAGATTCAGTGTCCCTAAACATATTACTTCTGGCACGGATGCTATATTTTCCTTTTAGTTTTAGAGATCTCGGCATCACCTTACATCAGACAGCTGCTTACATCCCCACAGCCATCTGAATGGTGGAACATTTTCATCATACCCTCAAAGCAGCTTAAGTAAACCATGGATGTCTTAGCAGCTGAAATGGTGTGCGACAACTTGTTGGTCGTCCATGTGAAATTTTTACCGTTCGCCACCTCTTTCAAGGATTTCCAGAACCTGCATCCCTTTGTGGGGAAATTTAACGCGTGTCGTCAGACTAATAAGCGCCCACGTAACCAGAATATACCAAAAGACCTACACACTGCAACACATAAATACAGCATACTGTATACTGTATATGTGCGTGTGTGTGAGTTGATATGTAGGCATCTGTATGTCAATCTATTTATGGGAATGAAAAATCTGCTAGGCGCAAAGAATTTAAGTTTGATTTTCAGTTGAACCGTATTGTAAAAGATGTAAATAATGCGATAGGAACATAATAATTTCCTAAGACCTAGTAGTTACCCAAATTTCGGTGACAGAATACTTGAATTCTTTTCAAGTGTAGATTTTTATGCTATTCAATTAGCAAATTGATAATTCAATACCCCTTTTCTATTATCTAGAATATAGTTCAATTATAGTAAATGACGTTATCAGGAAAAGAAAAATAAACTTTGCTCTCTTTCTGTTTGCCATCAAACATATGACGTCTCGCCAGGCATTATCGCTATTTTCTGTAAACGGAGTAATATTGCTTTATAATTTGTAATGACATTTGTTTACAGTTTATTGTGTGACTTTCGTCCGGTGCTAGACCTCCACGAACTTTCCAAAACCTAAGTAACGTTATCGCAAGTTAGCGAAAATTGTTTCAAATGATGGAACGACTTTTGTGTTTTGTACTGTGGGGGTAAATTATAGTAACTAGTGTTTTTTTTTTTTATTACCATTTAAACCGATCATTTTTTTTTTTTTTATTGAAATGAAGGACCTGTTTATAAACAACCACAGATTTGAATAAGCTCTGAAATCTAATAGCCTGCTTAGGAGGTAAGTAATCTTAAATGTGAAATACCCTATAATTGTAAAATAGTTTTAATTGTGATTTTGAAAATAGACAATGAAATGATAAGTATATGAAGGTGTATCACATCTGAAAGAGAAGTCGGTGATATTGAATGTGTATTAGTGCTGTTTAGTAGTTGTATATGTTTTGTTGGTGAATGCTTCGGTTGGGAAGGGATCGTTAACATAGGTTGGCGGGTCTCTTAAATGGTTTTTATTTCCTACCCCTCTAAACACTGTTTTATTTTCCTTTTAAATGTTAGCTGTCATCCATCCCCTCACAACTAACACCAAATAGCTTGAACTTTACTCTTCGTGTGTAATACTTTAGATAGACTAATACTATCTATACTAGATAGCATTGAGCCTAATACATTTCCCTAGGGCACATGTAGTTCATAAAATGAATATGTATTTCCAATTCATACACAATATTTTCTGTCAAATTAGTAATTCACCACTCGGATATGGTTTATTTATTTCCTTACTTTCTTTCCTCACTGCACTTTAATATTTTCCCTGCTGGACCCCCTGGACTTATAGCATCCTGCTTTTCTAACTAGGGTTGTATCTTAGCTAGTAATGATATATACTATATATATATATATATATATATATATATATATATATATATATATATATATATATATATATATATATATATATATATATATATATATATATATATATATATATATATATATATATATATACATATATATATATATATATATATATTATTTACTTCTCGTATATAATTGATCTCCTTATTTTCTTTCCTCACTGATCTATTTTTCCTGTTGGAGCCCCTGGGATTGTAACAATACTCTTTCCCATCTAGTGTTGTAGCTTACCTAGTAACTATGATAATAACATATATGTACATGCATATACATATATATCACATAAACGTTCAACGTCCTCTCGTAGCCATAGGATTCCCTTTATAAAATGTCATTTAATTCCAAAAATAGTATAGGTCTTGAGTGAACGTACGACATGTCTGAAACTTTAACGTACTTTGCTTTCATGAAAAACTCAAACTTGAGGTACAGTTGGACTCAGGAATTCCTGGCACACCCTACTCCGAGGATATGCACCCTGTCACACCATTATCGCATAGCGATAACC
>NC_090735.1:73167281-73182281 GCF_036898095.1 Palaemon carinicauda | reverse complement strand
CTCATTTACTCCTAGTTTCACTATTCCTTTCTTTCACAGTTAATTTTTTTATTTCCTCTTTTACTCCTATTTTCACTATTCCTTTCTTTCACAGTTTCATTTCTTTATTTCCTCATTTACTCCTAGTTTCACTATTCCTTTCTTTCACAGTTTCGTTTCTTTTTTCCCTTATTTACTCCTAGTTTCACTATTCCTTTCTTTCATAGTTCCATTTCTGTTTCATCATTCACTCCTATTTTACTCTTCCTTTCTTTCACAGTTTCATTTCTTTATTTCTTCATTTACTCCTAGTTTCATTATTCCTGTCTTCAACAGTTTAGTTTTTTTATTTCCTCATTTACTCTTAGTTTCACTATTCCTTCCTTTGACAGTTTCATTTCTTTATTTCCTCATTTACTCCTAGTTTCACTATTCCTTTCTTTCACAGTTTCCTTTCTTTATTTCCTCATTTACTCCTAGTTTCACTATTCCTTTTTTCACAGTTTCATTTCTCTATTTCCTCATTTACTACTAGTTTCATTATTCCTTTCCTTCACAGTTTCCTTTTTTATTTCCTCATTTACTCCTAGTTTCACTATTTCTTTTTCACAGTTTCATTTCTTTAATTCTTCATTTACTCCTAGTTTCATTATTCTTTTCATTCACAGTTTCATTTCTTTATTTCCTCATTTACTAAAAGTTTCACTATTCTTTCCTTTCACAGTTTGATTACTATATTTCCTCATTTACTTCTAGTTTCACTATTCCTTTCTTTCACAGTTTCATTTCTTTATTTCCTCATTCACTCTCAGTTTCACTATTCCTTTTTTTCACAGTTTCATTTTTTTATTTCCTTACTAACTCCTAGTTCCACTATTCCTTTCTTTCACACTTTAATTTCTTTATTTCATCATTTACTCCTTGTTTCACTATTCCTTTCTTTCACAGTTTCATTTCTTTATTTCTTCATTCACTCTTAGTTTCACTATTCCTTCCTTTGACAGTTTCATTTCTTTATTTCCTCATTTACTCCTAGTTTCACTATTCCTTTCTTTCACAGTTTCCTTTCTTTATTTCCGCATTTACTCCTAGTTTCACTATTCCTTTTTTTCACAGTTTCATTTCTCTATTTCCTCATTTACTACTAGTTTCATTATTCCTTTCCTTCACAGTTTCCTTTTTTATTTCCTCATTTACTCCTAGTTTCACTATTTCTTTTTCACAGTTTCATTTCTTTAATTCCTCATTTACTCCTAGTTTCATTATTCTTTTCATTCACAGTTTCATTTCTTAATTTCCTCATTTACTACAAGTTTCACTATTCCTTCCTTTCACAGTTTGATTACTATATTTCCTCCTTTACTTCTAGTTTCACTATTCCTTTCTTTCACAGTTTCGTTTCTTTTTTCCCTTATTTACTCCTAGTTTCACTATTCCTTTCTTTCATAGTTCCATTTCTGTTTCATCATTCACTCCTATTTTACTCTTCCTTTCTTTCACAGTTTCATTTCTTTATTTCTTCATTTACTCCTAGTTTCATTATTCCTGTCTTCAACAGTTTAGTTTTTTTATTTCCTCATTTACTCTTAGTTTCACTATTCCTTCCTTTGACAGTTTCATTTCTTTATTTCCTCATTTACTCCTAGTTTCACTATTCCTTTCTTTCACAGTTTCCTTTCTTTATTTCCTCATTTACTCCTAGTTTCACTATTCCTTTTTTCACAGTTTCATTTCTCTATTTCCTCATTTACTACTAGTTTCATTATTCCTTTCCTTCACAGTTTCCTTTTTTATTTCCTCATTTACTCCTAGTTTCACTATTTCTTTTTCACAGTTTCATTTCTTTAATTCTTCATTTACTCCTAGTTTCATTATTCCTTTCTTTCACAGATTCATTTCTTTATTCCCTCATTTACTCCTAGTTTCACTATTCCTATCTTTCATAGTTCCATTCTTTAATTCCAAATTTACTCCTAGTTTCAGAATTCGTCTGTTTCATAGTTTCATTTCATTATTTCCTCATTTACTCCTACATTCACTTTTCCTTTCTTTCACAGTTTCATTTCTTTATTCCCTCATCTAATCCTAGTTTCACTATTCCTTTCTTTCACCGATTCATTTCTTCATTTCCTCATTTACTCCTAGTTTCACTATTCCTTTTTTTCACAGTTTCATTTTTGTATTTCCTCATTAACTCCTAGTTTCACTATTCCTTTCTTTCACAGTTGCATTTCTTTTTTTCTAATTTATTCCTAGTTTCACTATTCCTTTCATTCATAGTTTCATTTCTCTATTTCTTCTTTTACTTCTAGTTTCACTATTTCTGTCTGCCAGAGTTTAATTTCTTTATTTTCTGTTTTACCCTTAGCTTTTTATTCCTCTCTTTCGCAGTTTCATTTCTTCTTTTCCTCATTTACTCCTAATTTCATTATTCCTTTCCTTCACATCTTCCATTTCTTTATTTCCTCATTTACTCCTAGTTCCACTATCCCTTTCTCTCACAGTTCAATTTCTTTATTTCCTCATTTAATCTTAGTTTCACTATTCCTTTCTTTCACAGTTTCATTTCTTTATTTCCTTATTTACTCCTAGTTTCACTATTCCTTTCTTTCATAGTGTCATTTGTCTATTTCTTCTTTTACTCCTAGTTTCACTTTTCTCTCTCAGCTTCATTTCTTTATTTCCTCATTCAATCCTTGTTTTTAATATTCTCTCTTCCACGGTTTAATTTTCTCTTTTCTCATTTACCCTTCGCTTCTTATTCCATTCTTTTACAGTTTCATTTCTTGAATCCCTCATTCGGTCTTAGTTTCACTATTCATTTAATTCACAGTTTCATGTCTTTACGCCATCATTTACTGCTTGTTTCATTATTCTTTTCTTTCACAGTTTCACTTCTTTATTTCCTCATTTACACAGTTTCACTATTTCCTTATTTCAGAGTTTCATTTCTTTAGTCCCTCAATTAATTCCTAGTTTCACTATTCCTATCTTTCATAGTTCCATTTCTTTAATTCCAGATTTACTCGTAGTTTCAGAATTCCTTTCTTTCACATATTCATTTCTTGAATCCCTCATTCACTCTTAGTTTCACTATTCATTTCAGTCACAGTTTCATTTCTTTACGCCATCATTTACTGCTTGTTTCATTATTCTTTTCTTTCACAGTTTCACTTCTTTATTTCCTCATTTACTCAGAGTTTCACTATTTCTTTATTTCATAGTTTCATTTCTTTATTCCCTCAATTAATTCCTAGTTTGAGTATTCCTTTCTTTCACAGCTTCATTTCTTTAATTCCTAATTTACTCCTAGTTTCACTATTCGTTTCTTTCCCTGTTTTATCTCTTTATTACTTCATTTACTCCTGGTTTCACTATTCCTTTCTTTTACAGTTTCATTTATGTCCTCATTTACTCCTAGTTTAACTATCTATTTCTTTTACAGTTTCATTTTTTATTTCCTTATTTACTCTTAGTTTCACTAATCCTTTCTTTCACAGTTTCATTTCTTTATTCCCTCATTTACTCCTAGTTTTACTATTCCTTTCTTTCAAAGTTTCTTTTCTTTATTTCCTCATTTACTCGTAGTTTCACTATTCCTTTTTCACAGAGTTTCATTCCTTTATTTCCATATTTACTGTTAGTTTCACGATTCCTTTCTTCCACAGTTTAATTTCTTTATTTTCTCATTTACCCTTAGCTTCTTATTCCCTTCTTTCACAGTTTCATTTCTTTATTTCCTCATTAACTCCTACTTTCACTATTCCTATCTTTCACAGTTTCATTTCTTTATTACCTAGCTTACTCCTAGTTTCACTATTCCTTTCTTTCACAGTTTCATTTCCTTATTTCCTCATTCACTCTTCGTTTCACTATTCCTTTCTTTCACAGTTTCATTTCTTTATTCCCTCATTTACTCCTAGTTTCAATATTCCTTTTTTTTAGAGTTTCATTTCCTTATTCCCTCATTTACTCCTAGTTTTACTATTCCTTTTTTTCATAGTTTCATTTCTTTTTTCCCTCATTTACTCCTAGTTTCACTGTTCCGTGCTTTCATGGTTTCATTATTCTCTTTCCTCCTTTACTTCTTGTTCCACTATTCCTTTCTTTCACAGTTTCATTTCTTTATTTCCTCGTTTACTCCTAATTTCACAATTCCTTTCTTTCCCAGTTTCATTTATTTATTTCCTCATTCAGTACTAGTTGCAAAGTTCCTTTCTTTCAGAGTTTTATTTCTTTATTCCCACATTTACTCTTAGTTTCACTATTCCTTTCTTTCATAGTTTCTTTTCTTTATTTCGTCATTTACTCCTAATTTCACTATTCTTTTCTTTCACATGTTCATTACATTATTCCTTTATTTACACCTAGGTTCACTATTACATTCTTCCACAGTTTCATTTCTCCATTTCCTAGTACACTCCTAGTTTCACTATTCGTTTCTTTTACAGTTTCATTTCTTCATTTCCCCATTTAAACCTAGTTTCACCAATCCTCTCTGCCACAATTTCAATCCTTCATTCCCTCATTCATTCCTAGTTTAACTATTCATTTTTTCACAGTTTCATTTCTTTATATCCATATTTACTCCTAGTTTCACTATTTCTTTCTTTCACAGATTAATTTCTTTATTCCAACATTTACGCCGTTTCACTATTCTTTTCTTCCAGAGATTCATTTCTTTATTTCCTCATTTACTCCTAGTTTCAATATTCCTTTTTATTACAGTTTCATTTCTTTATTTTCTCATTTACTCCTAGTTTCACTTTTCCTTTCTTTCATAGTTTCATTTTCCTATTTCCTCATTTATTTTTCGTTTCACTATTCCTTTCTTTCACAGTTTTTTTTTATCCTAGTATCACTATTCCTTTCTTGCACAGTTGCATTTTTCAATTCCCTCATTTATTCTTAGTTACACTATTCATTTCTTTCTCAGTTTCATTTCTTTATTTTCTCATTTACTCCTAGTGTCACTTTTCCTTTCGTTCATAGTTTCATTTTTTTCTCATGTACTCCTAGTTTCACTATTCCTTTCTTGCATAGTTTCATTTTTTAATTATCTCATTTATTTTTAGTTTCACTATTCCTTTCTTTCCGAGTTTCATTTTTTTATTTCCTCATTTACTCACAGTTTCACTATTCCATTCTTTCAAAGTTTCATTTCTTTATTGCCTCATTTACTCCTAGTTTCACTATTCCTTTCTTTCATAGTTTCATTTGTGTCTTTACTCATTTACTCCTAGTTTCACTCTTCTTTTCTTTCTCAGCTTCATTTCTTTTTTTCCTCATTCACTCCTAGTTGTAATATTCCTTTCTTCCACAGTTTAATTTTTTATTTTTTTATTTACCATTAGCTTCTTATTCCATTCTTTTGCAGTTTAATTTCTTTATTCCCTCATTCACTTTTAGTTTCACTACTCCTATTGGTCACAGTTTCATTTCTTTACGCCATTATTTACTGCTTGTTTCATTATTACTTTCTTTCACAGTTTCTTTTCTTGATTTCCTCATTTACTCCTAGTTTCACTATTCCTTTCTTTCATAGTTTCATTTGTTTATTTCCTTTTTTACTCAGAGTTTCACTATTCCTTTCCTTCACGGTTTCATTTCTTTATTCCTTCAATTTATTCCTAGTTTCACTATTCCTTTCTTTCACAGCTTCATTTCTTTATTTGCTAATTTTCTCCTAGTTTCACTATTTCTTTCTCTCACAGTTTTATTTCTTTATTTCATCATTTACTCCTAGTGTCACCATTCCTTTCTTTCACAGTTTTTTTTCCTCATTCACTCCTAGTTTTACTATTCCTTTCTATCACAGTTTCATTTCTCTATCTCCTAATTTACTCTTAGTTGCACTATTCCTTTCTTTCACAGTTTCATTTCTTTATATCCTCATTTACTCTTTCACTATTCCTTTCTTTCACAGTTTATTTTCTTTATTTCCTCAATAACACATAGTTTCACTATTCCTGTCTTTCAGAGTTTCTTTTTTTTAATTCGTCATTTACTTCAAATTTCTCTATCCCTTTCTTTCAGGGTTTCATTTATTCCCTTATTTACTCCTAGTTTCACTTTTCCTTTCTTCCACAGTTTAATTTCTTAATTTTATCATTTACCCTTAGCTTCTTATTCCTTTCTTTCACAGATTCTTTTCTTTATTTCTTCATATACTCTTGATTTCACTATTTCTTTCTTTCACATTTTCATTTCTTTATTCCTTCATTTACACCTAGTTTCACTATTCGTTTTTTTACAATTTCATTACTTCATTTCATCATTTACTCCTAGTTTCTGACACAGTTTCAATCCATTATTCCCTCATTCACTCCTAGGTTCACTATTCCTATCTTTCACAGTTTCATTTCTTTATATCCATATTTACTCCTAGTTTCACTATTTTTTTCTTTTACAGTTTCATTTCTTTATTCCCTCATTTACTCCTAGTTTCAATATTCCTTTCTCTTTCAGTATCATTTTCTTATTTTCTCATTTACTCCTAGTTTCAGTTTTCCTTTTTTCCATTGTTTCATTTTCCTATTTTCTCAATTACTTTTCGTTTCAATATTCCTTTCTTTCACAGTGCCTTTTTTTATTTCCTTATTTATTCATAGTTTCACTATCCCTTTCTTTCAAAGTTTCATTTCTTTTTTCTCATTTATTCCTATTTTCACAATTCCTTTCTTGCACAGTTTCATTTTTTAATTATCTCATTTATTTTTAGTTTCACTATTCCTTCCTTCCTCAGTTTCTTTTTTTATTTCTTCGTTTACTGATAGTTTCACTATTCCTTTTTTTCAAAGTTTCATTATTTTTTTCTCATTTACTCCTAGTTTCACTAATCCTTTCTTGCACAGTTTCACTTTTTAATTCTCTCATTTATTCTTAGTTTCACTATTCCTTTCTTTCTTAGTTTCATTTCTTTATTTTCTCATTTACTCCTAGTTTCAGTTTTTATTTCTTTCATAGTTTTATTTTCCTATTTCCTCGTTTACTTTTCGTTTCACTATTCCTTTCTTGCATAGTTTCTTTTTTATTTCCTCATTCACTCCTAGTTTCACTATTCCTTTCTTTCATAGTTTTATTTCTTTAATCCCTCATTTACTCCTACTTTCATTATTCGTTTCCTTTTCAGTTTCCTTTCTTTATTTCATCATTAATTCCTAGTTGCACTATTCCTTTCTTTCACAGTTTTATTTCCTTATTTCCTTATTTACTCATAGTTTCAATATTCCCTTCTTTCATAGTTACATTTCTCTATTTCCTCATTTACTCTTCGTTTCACTATTCCTTTCTTTCACAGTTTTTTTCTTTATTTCGTCATTTACTCCTAGTTTCACTATTCCTTTCTTTCACAGTTTCATTTCTTTTTTCTCATTTACTCCTAGTTTCACTATTCCTGTCTCGCAGAGAGTCATTTTTTAATTCTCTCATTTATTCTTAGTTTCACTATTCCTTTCTTTCTCAGTTTCATTTCTTTTTTTTCCTCATTTACTCCTAGGTTCACTATTTCTTTCTTTCGCAGTTTTATTTCCTTATTTCCTCATTTACTCCTAGTTTCACTATTCCATTCTTTCACAGTTTCATTTCCTTTTTCCCTCATTTACTCCGTTTCACTATTCTTTTCTTCCATAGTTTCATTTCTGTATTTCCTCATTTACTCCAAGTTTCACTCTTCCTTTCTTTCAGAGTTTCATTTCTTTATTTCCTCATATACTCCTTGTTTAACTTTTCCTTTATTTCAATGTTTCACTTCTTTATTCCCTCATTTAATCCTAGTTTCACTATTCCTTTCTCTCAGAGTTTCATATCTTTATTTTTTCATTTACTCTTAGTTTCACTATTTCTTTCTCTCACAGTTTCATTTTTTTATTTCCTCATTTACTCTTAGTTTCACTATTCCTTTCTTTCACAGTTGCATTTCTTTTTTCTAATTTACTCCTAGTTTCACTACTCCTTTCATTCATAGTTTCGTTTCTTTATTTCCTTATTTACTCCTAGTTTCACTATTTCTTTCTTTCACAGTTTCATTTCTTTTTTCTCATTTACTCCTAGTTTCACTATTCATGTCTCGCAGAGAGTCATTTTTTAATTCTCTCATTTATTCTTAGTTTCACTATTCCTTTCTTTTTCAGTTTCATTTCTTTTTTTTCCTCATTTACTCCTAGGTTCACTATTTCTTTCTTTCGCAGTTTTATTTCCTTGTTTCCTCATTTACTCCTAGTTTCACTATTCCATTCTTTCACAGTTTCATTTCCTTTTTCCCTCATTTACTCCGTTTCACTATTCTTTTCTTCCATAGTTTCATTTCTGTATTTCCTCATTTACTCCAAGTTTCACTATTCCTTTCTTTCATAGTTTCATTTGTTTATTTCCTTTTTTACTCAGAGTTTCACTATTCCTTTCCTTCACGGTTTCATTTCTTTATTCCTTCAATTTATTCCTAGTTTCACTATTCCTTTCTTTCACAGCTTCATTTCTTTATTTGCTAATTTTCTCCTAGTTTCACTATTTCTTTCTCTCACAGTTTCATTTCTTTATTTCATCATTTACTCCTAGTGTCACCATTCCTTTCTTTCACAGTTTTTTTTCCTCATTCACTCCTAGTTTTACTATTCCTTTCTATCACAGTTTCATTTCTCTATCTCCTAATTTACTCTTAGTTGCACTATTCCTTTCTTTCACAGTTTCATTTCTTTATATCCTCATTTACTCTTTCACTATTCCTTTCTTTCACAGTTTATTTTCTTTATTTCCTCAATAACACATAGTTTCACTATTCCTGTCTTTCAGAGTTTCTTTTTTTTAATTCGTCATTTACTTCAAATTTCTCTATCCCTTTCTTTCAGGGTTTCATTTATTCCCTTATTTACTCCTAGTTTCACTTTTCCTTTCTTCCACAGTTTAATTTCTTAATTTTATCATTTACCCTTAGCTTCTTATTCCTTTCTTTCACAGATTCTTTTCTTTATTTCTTCATATACTCTTGATTTCACTATTTCTTTCTTTCACATTTTCATATCTTTATTCCTTCATTTACACCTAGTTTCACTATTCGTTTTTTTACAATTTCATTACTTCATTTCATCATTTACTCCTAGTTTCTGACACAGTTTCAATCCATTATTCCCTCATTCACTCCTAGGTTCACTATTCCTATCATTCACAGTTTCATTTCTTTATATCCATATTTACTCCTAGTTTCACTATTTTTTTCTTTTACAGTTTCATTTCTTTATTCCCTCATTTACTCCTAGTTTCAATATTCCTTTCTCTTTCAGTATCATTTTCTTATTTTCTCATTTACTCCTAGTTTCAGTTTTCCTTTTTTCCATTGTTTCATTTTCCTATTTTCTCAATTACTTTTCGTTTCAATATTCCTTTCTTTCACAGTGCCTTTTTTTATTTCCTTATTTATTCATAGTTTCACTATCCCTTTCTTTCAAAGTTTCATTTCTTTTTTCTCATTTATTCCTATTTTCACAATTCCTTTCTTGCACAGTTTCATTTTTTAATTATCTCATTTATTTTTAGTTTCACTATTCCTTCCTTCCTCAGTTTCTTTTTTTATTTCTTCGTTTACTGATAGTTTCACTATTCCTTTTTTCAAAGTTTCATTATTTTTTTCTCATTTACTCCTAGTTTCACTAATCCTTTCTTGCACAGTTTCACTTTTTAATTCTCTCATTTATTCTTAGTTTCACTATTCCTTTCTTTCTTAGTTTCATTTCTTTATTTTCTCATTTACTCCTAGTTTCAGTTTTTATTTCTTTCATAGTTTTATTTTCCTATTTCCTCGTTTACTTTTCGTTTCACTATTCCTTTCTTGCATAGTTTCTTTTTTATTTCCTCATTCACTCCTAGTTTCACTATTCCTTTCTTTCTTTTACCCTTAGCTTCTTATTCCTTTCTTTCACGGTTTCATTTCTTTATTTCCTCATTTACTCCTAATTTCACTATTCCTTTCTTTCAAAGTGTCTTTTCTCTATTCCCTCATTTACTCCAAGTTTCACTATTCCTTTCTTTCACAGTTTCATTTCTTTATTTCCTCATTTACTCCTAATTTCATTATTCTTTTCTTTCAAAGTTATATTTCTCTATTTCCTCTTTTACTCCTATTTTCACTAATCCTTTCTTTCACAGTTTCATTTCTTTATTTCCTCATTTACTCTTATTTTCACTATTCCTTTTTTTCAAAGTTTAATTTCTTTATTCACTCATTTACTCTTAGTTTCACTATTCCTTTCTTTTATAGTTTCATTTCTCTATTTCCCCATTTACTCCTAGGTTCACTATTCTTCTCTTTCAGAGTTTCATTTCTTTATTCACTCATTTACTCCTAGTTTCACTATTCCTTTCATTCAGAGTTTCTTTTCTTTATTTCCTCATATAATCCTAGTTTCCATATTCTTTTCTTTCAGAGTTTCATTTCTTTATTTCCTCATTTACTCCTAGTTTCACAATTCCTTTTTTCCAAAGTTTAATTTCTTTCTTTTTCTATTTACTCCTAGTTTAACTATTCCTTTCTTTCATAGTTTCATTTGTCTATTTCCTCATTCACTCCTAGTTTCACTATTCCTTTCTTTCAAATTTTCATTTCTTTATTCTATCATTTACTCCTAGTTTAACTATTCCTTTCTTTCATAGTTTCATTTGTCTATTTCCTCATTCACTCCTAGTTTTAATATTCCTGGCTTCCACAGTTTATTTTTTTTTATTTTATTTATTTTACTCTTAGTTTCTTATTCTTCCCTTTCACAGTTTCCTTTCTTTATTCCCTCGTTCACTCCTAGTTTTACTATTCATTTCGCTCATAGTTTCATTTCTTTTTTCTCATTTACTCTTAGTTTCACTATTCCTTTCTTTCACAGTTTCATTTCCATATTTCCTCATTTACCCCTAGTTTCACTATTCGTTCCATATGCAGTTTCATTTCTTTATTTCCTCACTTAATCCTTGTTTCAATATTCCTTTCTTTCCAAGTTTCATTTCTTTATTTACTCATTTAATCCCAGTTTCGCTATTCTTTTCTCTTATAGTTTCTTTTCTTTATTTGCAGAATTACCCCCAGTTTCACTATTCCTTGCTTTCACAGTTTCTTTTCTTTATATCTTCATTTACTCCTAGTTTCACGATTCCTTTCTTCCACAGTTTAATTTCTTTATTTCCTCATTTACCCTTAGCTTTTTATTCATTTATTTTACAGTTTCATTTCTTTATTTCGTCATTTACCCCTAGTTTCACTATTCCTTAGTTGCACAGATTCAGTTCTTTATTCCCTCATTTACTCTTAGTTTCACTATCCCTTTCTTTCCTAGTTTCATTTCTTTTTTTTTCCCATTCACTCCAGGTTTCACTATTCCTTTCTTTCACAGTTTCATTTCTTTATTTCCTCATTTACTCCTAGTTTAAATATTCCTTTCTTTCCCAATTTCATTTATTTACCTCATTTACTCCAAGTTTCACTATTTCTTTCTTTCACAGTTTCATTTCTTTTTCTCCTCATTTGCTCAGAGTTGCACTATTCCTTTCTTTCAGAGGTTCATTTCTTTATTTCTCATTTACTTCTTTTTTCAGTATTCCTTTCTTTCACAATTTCCTTTCTTTATTTCCTCATTTACGCCTTATTTCACTATTCCTTTCTTTAACAGGTTCATTTTTATATTTCCTCATTTTTACCTAGTTTCACTATTGCTTTTTCTCACAGTTTCATTTCTTTATTTCCTCATTTACTCATAGTTTCACTATCCCTCTCTTTCACAGTTTTATTGCTCTATATCCTCATTTACTCCTGTTTCACTATTCCTTTCTTTCACAGTTTTATTTTTTTATTTCCTCAATTTACTCCTAGTTTTACTAATCCTTTCTTTAAAAGTTTCATTTCTTTATTTCTTCATTTACTCCTTGTTTCACTATTCCTTTCTTGCATAGCTCCATTTCTTTATTTCCCAATTTCTTCATAGTATCACTATTCCTTTCTTTTATAGTTTCAATGATTTATTTCCTCATTTACTCCTAGTTTCACTATTCCTTTCTTTCACAGTTTCATTTCTTTATTTCCTTTTATACTCCTAGTTTCACTATTCCTTTCTTTCACAGTTTCATTTCTTTATTTCCTCATTTACCTTTCGCTTTTTATTCTCTTCTTTCACATTTTCATTTCTTTATTTCCTCCTTTACTCCTAGTTTCACTATTCTTTTCTTTCACAGTTTAATTTTATTATTCCCTCATTTACTCCTAGTTCACTATTCCTATCTTTCACAGTTTCATTTCTTTTTTCTGATTTACTCCTAGATTCACTATTCCTCTCACTCATAGTTTCATTTCTCTACTCCTTCATTTACTCCTAGTTTCACTCTTACCTTCTTTCACAGTTTCATTTCTTTATTTCCTCATTTACTCCTAGCCTCACTATTTCTTTCTTCCCGAATTTAATTTCTTCATTTTCTCTTTTACCCTTAGATTCTTATTCCTTTCTTTCACGGTTTCATTTCTTTATTTCCTCATTTACTCCTAATTTCACTATTCCTTTCTTTCAAAGTTTCTTTTCTCTATTCCCTCATTTACTCCAAGTTTCACTATTCCTTTCTTTCACAGTTTCATTTCTTTATTTCCTCATTTACTCCTAATTTCACTATTCTTTTCTTTCAAAGTTACATTTCTCTATTTCCTCATTTACTCCTATTTTCACTATTCCTTTCTTTTATAGTTTCATTTCTCTATTTCCCCATTTACTCCTAGTTTCACTATTCCTTTCTTTCAGAGTTTCATTTCTTTATTTCCTCATTTACACCTAGTTTCACAATTCCTTTTTTCCAAAGTTTAATTTCTTTCTTTTTCCATTTATTCCTAGTTTAACTATTCCTTTCTTTCATAGTTTCATTTGTCTATTTCCTCATTCACTCCTAGTTTCACTATTCCTTTCTTTCAAATTTTCATTTCTTTATTCTATCATTTACTCCTAGTTTAACTATTCCTTTCTTTCATAGTTTCATTTGTCTATTTCCTCATTCACTCCTAGTTTTAATATTCCTGGCTTCCACAGTTTATTTTTTTTATTTTATTTATTTTACTCTTAGTTTCTTATTCTTCCCTTTCACAGTTTCCTTTCTTTATTCCCTCGTTCACTCCTAGTTTTACTATTCATTTTGCTCATAGTTTCATTTCTTTTTTCTCATTTACTCTTAGTTTCACTATTCCTTTCTTTCACAGTTTCATTTTTATATTTCCTCATTTACCCCTAGTTTCACTATTCGTTCCATATGCAGTTTCATTCCTTTATTTCTTCATTTACTGTTGATTTCACTAATCCTTTCTTACACAGTTTCATTTTTTTATTTCCTCATTTAATCCTTGTTTCAATATTCCTTTCTTTCCAAGTTTCATTTCTTTATTTACTCATTTAATCCCAGTTTCACTATTCTTTTCTCTTATAGTTTTTCTTTATTTGCAGAATTACCCCTAGTTTCACTATTCCTTGCTTTCACAGTTTCATTTCTTTATATCCTCATTTACTCCTAGTTTCACGATTACTTTCTTCCACAGTTTAATTTCTTTATTTTCTCATTTACCCTTAGCTTCTTATTCATTTACTGTACAGTTTCATTTCTTTATTTCGTCATTTACCCCTAGTTTCACTATTCCTTTTTCAGAGTTTCATATCTTTATTCCTTCATTTACTCCTAATTTCACTATTCCTTAGTTGCACAGATTCAGTTCTTTATTCCCTCATTTACTCTTAGTTTCACTATCCCTTTCTTTCCTAGTTTCATTTCTTTTTTTTCCTCAATCACTCCAGGTTTCACTATTCCTTTCTTTCACAGTTTCATTTCTTTATTTCCTCATTTACTCCTAGTTTAAATATTCCTTTCTTTCCCAATTTCATTTATTTACCTCATTTACTCCAAGTTTCACTATTTCTTTCTTTCACAGTTTCATTTCTTTTTCTCCTCATTTGCTCAGAGTTGCACTATTCCTTTCTTTCAGAGGTTCATTTCTTTATTTCTCATTTACTTCTTTTTTCAGTATTCCTTTCTTTCACAATTTCCTTTCTTTATTTTCTCATTTACACCTTATTTCCCTATTCCTTTCTTTAACAGGTTCATTTTTATATTTCTTCATTTTTACCTAGTTTCACTATTCCTTTCTCTCACAGTTTCATTTCTTTATTTCCTCATTTACTCATAGTTTCACTATCGCTCTCTTTCAAAGTTTTATTGCTTTGTATCCTCATTTACTCCTGTTTCACTATTCCTTTCTTTCACAGTTTTATTTCTTATTCCCTCAATTTACTCCTAGTTTCACTAATCCTTTCTTTCAAAGTTTCATTTCTTTATTTCTTCATTTACTCCTTGTTTCACTATTCCTTTCTTACATAGCTCCATTTCTTTATTTCCCAATTTCTTCATAGTATCACTATTCCTTTCTTTTACAGTTTCAATTATTTATTTCCTCATTTACTCATAGTTTCACTATTCCTTTCTTTCAGTTGCATTTCTTTTTTCCTCTTTTACTCCTAGTTTCACTATTCCTTTCTTTCAGAGTTTCATTTTTTCATATTCTCATCAACTCCTAGTTTCACTATTCCTTTCCTTCACAGTTTCATTTCTTTATTCCCTTATTTATTCCTAGTATTACTATTGCTTTCTTTCACAGTTTCATTTGTTAATTTCCTCATTTACTCCTAGTTTCACTATTCCTTTCTTTCACTGTTTCATTTCTATATTTCCTCATATACTCCTAGTTTCAATATTCCTTTCTTTCACAGTTTCTTTACTTTATTTCCCCATTTACTCTTAGTTTTAATATTCCTTGCTTTCACAGATTCATTTATTTTTTCCTCATTTACTCCTACTTTCCCTATTCCTTTCTTTCATAGTTTCCTTTCTCTATTTCCTCTTTTACTCCTAGTTTCACACTTCCTTTCTTTTACAGTTTCATTTCTTTATTTCCTCATTTACTCATAGTTTCACTATTCTTTTTTTCACAGTTTCATTTCATTATTTCCTCATTTACTCCAAATT
>NC_090735.1:73159781-73162281 GCF_036898095.1 Palaemon carinicauda | reverse complement strand
GAGGAAAGGAAATAAGGAAATAAATAAATGAAGAGAACACATTAACAATAAATCATTCTAAAATAAGAAACAACGTCAAAACAGACATGTCATATAATAAACTATCAACAACATCGAAAACAAATATGTCATAAATAAACTATAAAAAGACTATGTCTGCCTGGTCAACAAAAAAGCATTTGCTCCAACTTTGAACTTTTGAAGTTCTACTGATTCAACCACCCGATTAGGAAGATCATTCCACAACTTGGTCACAGCTGGAATAAAACTTCTAGAGTACTGCGTAGTATTGAGCCTGGTGATGGAGAAGGCCTGGCTATTAGAATTAACTGCCTGCCTAGTATTACGAACAAGATAGAATTGTCCAGGGAGATCTGAATGTAAAGGATGGTCAGAGTTGTGAAAAATCTTATGCAACATACATAATGAACTAATTGAACGACGGTGCCAGAGATTAATATCTAGATCAGGAATAAGAAATTTAATAGATCGTAAGTTTCTGTCCAACAAATTAAGATGAGAATCGGCAGCTGAAGACCAGACAGGAGAACAATACTCAAAACAAGGTAGAATTAAAGAATTAAAACACTTCTTCAGAATAGATTGATCACCGAAAATCTTGAAAGACTTTCTCAATAAGCCTATTTTTTGTGCAATTGAAGAAGACACAGACCTTATATGTTTCTCAAAAGTAAATTTACTGTCGAGAATCACACCTAAAATTTTGAAAGAGTCATACATATTTAAAGAAACATTATCAATACTGAGATCCGGATGTTGAGGAACCACCGTCCTTGACCTACTTACAATCATACTTTGAGTTTTGTTAGGATTCAACTTCATACCCCATAATTTGCACCATGCACTAATTCTAGCTAAATCTCTATTAAGGGATTCACCAACCCTAGATCTACATTCAGGGGATGGAATTGATGCAAAGAGAGTAGCATCATCTGCATATGCAACAAGCTTGTTTTCTAGGCCAAACCACATGTCATGTGTATATAGTATGAAAAGTAATGGGACAAGAACACTACCCTGTGGAACACCAGATATCACATTCCTATAATCACTATAGTGCCCATCAACAACAACTCTTTGAGATCTATTACTTAAAAAATCAATAATAATGCTAAGAAACGACCCACCCACTCCCAACTGTTTCAGTTTGAAAACAAGGGCCTCATGATTAACACGGTCAAAGGCAGCACTAAAATCAAGGCCAATCATACGAACTTCCCGACCACAATCAAGGGATTTCTGTACAGCATTGGAGATTGTAAGAAGGGCATCACATGCTCCAAGGCCTTTACGAAAACCAAATTGCAAACTAGGGAGTAGATGATTACCTTCAGCAAACCTATTAAGACGTTTTGCCAGAAGACGTTCAAAAACTTTAGATAATATGGGAGTTATGGAAATTGGGCGGTAATCAGTGGGACTTGAGCTACCACAAACACATTTACATAGAGGAGTAACATTACCAATTCTCCAACTAGTGCTAAAAGCTCCTCTTCTTGCTAACTTGCGCAAAATAACAGATAACTTTGGAGCTAAGAAATCTGCTGTCTTTATAAAAAACAAAGGAAAAATACCATTTGGGTCTACACCTCCATAAGCATCAAGGTCCATCAACAGAGCTTTAATCTCACGAGATCGAAAAGCTAAACTAGTTAGTTTAGCCTCAGGAAAACAGGAATGAGGAAGTTCAAGTTTTTCATTACTCTGTTTACTGTCAAAAACATCAGCCAAAAGGGTTGCCTTTTCCTTTGGACAGTAAGTGACTGAGCCATTTGGTTTAAGTAAAGGAGAAACTGTTGCATCTACACCAAAGAGTGCAGATTTAAGGGTAGACCACCATTTATGTTCCTGAGTTGTACCAGAAAGTGTTTCTTTTATGGTTAAATTGTACTCATTTTCAGTTGAGGCATAAACTCTCTGAGCAAAAGCTCGAAGCTGAATATAGTTGTTCCAGGTCAAATCTGATCTGTTACCCTTCCAAAGTTGATAGGCCTCCTGCTTCTCCAAAAAAGCACGTCTACAATCATTATTGAACCACGGTTTGTCCTTCACTCGGTACCTTAGCACACGAGAAGGGATACGCCTATCAATTATGTTGACTAGATTCTCATTCAAAGGGACAACAGGATCTACACTATTATATAATTGTGACCAATTCAAGCATAAAAGATCATGTAAAATCCCATTCCAGTCTGCTTGGGATTTCATATAAATTTTACAAGAATATGATATATCAGGGACAGGCTGCTCAGTCTTCACTAATAATTAAATCAAGGCATGATCAGATGTCCCGACTGGAGAACCAACCTTACCAGTTATAACGCCAGGGGAGTCAGTGTATACAAGGTCCAAGCAATTACCAGACCTGTGAGTAGCTTCATTTATGATTTGCTCACAGCCTGATTCAGAGGCAAAGTCTAAAGCTCTTAAGCCATGGCGATCGGTAGGAGAGATAGAACTTAACCACTCCCTATGGTGA
>NC_090735.1:73152281-73154781 GCF_036898095.1 Palaemon carinicauda | reverse complement strand
TCAAAAGTAATTTCTCTCTGCGACACTGTTACAACTGGCATTGGACGTTCATTATATTTCTTTAGCAAGTTGATGTGCAACCACTTAGCTCTACGCTTACCCATATCAATTAAGTAATTCAGATTTCCCCTTTTTTCTATGATAGGAAATGGACCTTCGAACTTATAAGATAATGAGGGACCTTCTTTCTGGACTAATACTAAGACTTTATCACCCACATGGAAAATTCTGTCTTTAGCCTTAAGATCGTATTTTCTTTTAGTTTCCCCTTGACGGTTGCTCTCATTTTCTTTTGCCATCTGCCAGGCTTTCCTTAAATCCTCTTTGTGATTTTCGATATTCTGTATGTAATCCTTTCTACCTTCTTCTTGCATTAACTTACACTTTAAAATTTCTAAAGGTCCTTTAGCGGTGTGACCGAACAACAAATCAAAGGGACTAAATCCCGTTGTGTCATTAGGAGTTAATCGTAAAGCCAACAAGACAAAAGGTAACTTTTCTTCCCAATCATGCTCAAAATTATTACACAACTTCCTTAAGCAACTTTTCAACGTTTGATGAAAACGTTCAACAATTCCTTGTGATTCAGGGTGGTAGGGGGTGGAAGTTACAAGTTTAATCCCTAACTCTTTCATTTTATCTCTGAAATACTTTGATACAAAATTGCTACCATTATCACTCTGTATAACGCAAGGAAGTCCAAATTTAGAGAAATAGTTCAGCAAGCGTTTAACTACAGTTTTTGCATTGCAACTTCTTACTGGGATTGCTTCTGGATATCGTGTTAGTCTATCAATGATTGTTAATAGATAGATATTCCCTCCCTTACTCCGGGGCAAAGGGCCTACGATATCAATTACGACATTCTCAAAAGGTTCTCCTACCGATGGGATATTACATAACGGGGCCCGGGGAATTACTTGATTAGGTTTGCCAGCCATTTGACATTCGTGACAACTTGAAACATATCTCTTCACATCACTTTTCATTTTAGGCCAAAAGTACGTTTTAGTTATACACTTGAATGTTTTATTTACTCCTAAATGTCCTTGTTCATCATGTGCTAATTTCAAAATTGATTCACGAAGTTTCCTAGGAGTTACTAATTGCTCTATGACCTCCTCTTTGCTACCTGTCTTAGGACGAACATAGCGACACAAAAGTTCGTCTTTTAAACTAAATGTTTCCTTACAAACATTTTCAGGTTCATCATCCAATTCACTATCAAAAATTCTAGTTAGTGTTTCATCTTCCCTCTGCATCCTAACTAGTTCATCCTTACTCAATAAGCTAGTTTCTGAAACACTAATCTGTACATCACTTCTTTCGACAGCTTCATCATCATCTCTGTTCACATCATCAACATTTGTAAAGTCAGTTTCCTCAGCTACACTCGTGCTAAGCTCATCATCACTGACTCTATTACCTACGTTCGAATCCTCGAACAACCTATGACCGTAGTCAATATCTGTATCTAATCCTGACCTGGTTACTATCATCTCAGGCACTTGAATTTCACTCAAAATAGGATTCACACACTTGGAGGTAGTTAAATCATTGCCAACAATAATGTCAACGCCGTCTACGGGCAAAGTATCCACGACTGCTAGTTTTACATCTCCTGTTACTAACTGACTTTCCAATTTCATCTTTAACAAAGGACAAACTACACAAGTGTTCGGAAACCCACCTAGCATAACTTTTTCTTTCATGCTGATTATTACATTCCTTGGTACACTCTCTCTCCTAACGAGTGATACGGCCGCTCCTGTATCTCTAAGCAAAACTACTTCCCTCGAATCACCTCCTTTAAGAGAAGAAATTAAACCTTCAGACAAAAATTCACCATAATGTTTCCTCGTTTCTTTCAAGAGATTATTCCTTCCTGAAGAAAGATTATTAACTAGTGACACAGGTTTTTTCACATTCGTACTTTCTACTGTGCAATTCCTAGCTATATGACCTTTCTTATTACAATTGTAACAAATGACCTCTGAATTACTGACTGCCCATTGGCTCCTACAGTACCGAGAAATATGACCTTCCTTCCCACACGTGTAACAATAATAATGATAATAATCCCTGTTCCTATTATCGTTATTGCTAGAACTACTTTTACTATGTTGTGCCTTACTTGACAAAAGATCGTTTTTCTTTTTACTGCCACTTAAACCATGTGTGAGACTGTACTCATCTGCTAATCTAGTAGCACCGGCAAAAGATGTTTCACGCCTATCTTCTATATATAATTTGGTGTCTGGAGATATGTTATCTTTGAAACTTTCTAACAAAACTAAGTTCTTGAGATCTTCAAAATTATCGACTTCAGCGGAAGTCAACCAATCACAAAACGACCTTTCTAACTTCTTTCCGTACTCTACATAAGTACTAGTATCATCTCTCTTCAAACTTCTAAACTTCTTACGGTACGCCTCTGGTACCAATCTGTATGCACTAAGTACGGTTTCTTTCACAGTTTCATAATCTTTACTTTCATCCT
>NC_090735.1:73134781-73147281 GCF_036898095.1 Palaemon carinicauda | reverse complement strand
GTTGGTGAGTAATTTTACAGATTTTTTTTTTTTTTTTTTTTTTTTAGAAAAGCTTTTTTTATTCTACTAGTTTTTATTCATTGTTACAAACTATATTGGACATTTCTTATATATCCGGCAGGTATTTTACGATTATATTTTTGCTCCAGATCAGAAGGCTGGGTGTTCGGGTCACTCCGGGGTCACCAATGTGACGGGCCGAGAGAGGAATTGGTGTGAACTCAAAGGCAGATTGGAAACGACTGAGTTATATATTAAAGAACACTCTCCTTTATATACAAAACGGCAAGGCAACAGGACATGGCATGTTCGAGGGACAGACAAAGTTCAGAGCAAAACCGGAGACATGATCATTCAGGTTCTTTTTAGTGCGAGGGAAGAGCGCAGATAGAAGCATAATATATACAATAGGAATTATGTACGATTGTGTGACACACGGTTGGTACATAATAAATAACAAGTGTCTGGTCATACTATAATATATGTATATATATATATATATATATATATATATATATATATATATATATATATATATATATATATATATATATATATATATATATATATATATATATATATATATTTACACACACACACACACACACACACACACATATATATATATATATATATATATATATATATATATATATATATATATATATATATATATATATATATATATATATATATATATATGTGTGTGTGTGTGTGTAAATATATATATATATATATATATATATATATATATATATATATATATATATATATATATATATATATATATATATATATATATCATAGTATGGCCAGACACTTGCTCTTTATTATATATTGTGAATGTGCTTTCAATTATTTATTTTCAATTTACTAAAAACGATGAATTATTACATCAATTTGATGAAAATAAGGAAAACTTTATGTGGTTATTATTTCCTGTTGGGAAGTAAAATATTTATAATCCTCTCTGTTTATTTTTCTAGTATTGAAACATGAACCCAGTTTTGAAAGTATTAAAAACAATCAAAGAATAGCTTTGTGGTGCTTTTTAATTGAAGCTTTTGTATAGTTTTTGAGCATTTCCAGAGGGTATTGACACTAAATCTACGATATGTTTGTACAATTTTTTTTTTTTTTATTTCATAAAAACTAACAGCATGTGCTCTCATTTTAATAATGTTCGTTACTTTTTCATTAACAAAATAGGTCATCTTAAGCGGGATTGTCATTAATTTTTCCTCAAAAGCTTTCGCTAATTGCATCTTACTCAGACGCCAGGAGTTTTTTCATGTTGCCTAACCAACCAGATATTGAGAAGCTTGTACTTCTCTTTGACACAAGTGCTCTCCTAAACCACAGAGACTTGCTGAAGGAATATCTTTGCTTGTATCAGCAACTTTCTGCATCTGCATACCCTTGATTTATCATTCACTTTTTTCGTGTTTTACGCACATCTTAAACCTTTCCTTGCATGAAAAACTTTCTGCAACAGCATACCCAAGGTTTATCCTTTTCATGTTTTTCCTGTTTAACAGTATTGTACAAAACATCTTAAAACTTTGGTTGTATTAAGAACTTTCTGCATCAGTATACCCTTGATTTATCCTTTACTTCTTTCAAGTATTTTACCGTTTTACACAATGCATTTAAAACCTTTGCTTACGATAAAAACTTTCTACATCAGTATATCGTTGGTTTATCTCTTACTTGTTTTGTGTTTGTTTATTTATTTATCAATTTATTTATTTTCACTTATTTATCATTTTTTTTTTTTCTTTTTTTTTTTTTTTTTTTTTTTTTTTTTGATGCAAAGCATCTTAAACCCTTGGTTGTATTTAGAACTTTCTGAAACAGCATACCCTTGGTTTATCCTATTATGGTTTATGCTGTTCTACGCAAGAATCTTAAACCTTTTTATGCATTACAGGCTTTCTGTTTCAGCATAACCTTGCTTTAATTTTTTTTTTTTTTTTTTTTTTTTTTTTTTTTTTTTTTTTTTTTTTTTTTTTTTTTTTTTTTTTTTACGCTCATCCTTAACCTCCCGTTGCATTAGGAACTTTCTACATCAGCATTCCTAAGCTGAAAAATAATTGGTAATAGTTTACAACACTACGCTCTCCATTTACTCCAAAATAATGCAATCCTGCAGTTTTCATCTTCTTGCACAGTAATTAAGTGGTTATTTAAATTCAGGGAAAGCAATAATTAGCAAGATATGTTGAGGAAGGGGGAAGGGGTTATAAAAAGAAAATAGCTCGGTTTCCTCACCAAACGACTTGGAAGTGACATGTCAACAAAGTCAACGAAACAGGATTCGTGATGCCAGCGTACATTTGATATACTGTATATTAAAGATATACTTAATCAAAGATTGAGTGATTACTGAAAAGTATCACTATTTGTAAATTGCATATTTTATGGACACTTTTGAGTAATTAATCCATTTTTAACTAAGCATATTTTGAATATACAGTATATAAAATGTACGCTGGCATCACGGACTTCTGTTTATGTACGCTGGCATCACGAATTCTGTTTGGTTGACTGTGTTGACATGTCAGTTCCGAGTTGTTTAGTGAGGAAACCGAGTTATTTTCTTTTTATAATCCCTTCCTCCTTCCTCAACATATCTTGCTAATTATTGCTTTCCCTGAATTTAGATAACCACCTAATTACTGTGCAAGAAGATGAAAACTGCAGGATTGCATTATTTTGGAGTAAATGGAGAGCGTCGTGTTGTAAACTATTACAAAATAATTTATGAAACACGTAGCCTAATACCAGGAATAAAAAACCATATAATTCATACAAACATCATATTTACAAATAAACGTATTATATAATAATTTGAAAGAAATTAATATGAAAAACTATGCAATCATAATTCTCAAATTGATTATTTAAACGTAAATATAATTTGAGGCTTTCTAAATCTGAGGGCATCTTCCTGGCTCGATATCAGCTTTTCTTCCTCACCTGCGTGTAAGAGGGGATAATAGAGCAGAGCACATTAGGTACAAATTTATGACACTCATAATATAAACTTTAAACTAAACATCAGGCATGTAGTTTATTTCATAGAAGGAAATGCCTACATAACACAGTAGTAATATATAAAATTTAAAGCATATTATTTAAAAAAAAAAAAAAGATGATTAAGTAAGCATTAATATAACTACCTAGTATAAGTAAAACGGGCACTAAAGCAACAAATCAGTTATGGAAGGAAAAAACCGTAGGACTACGGAAACCCAAGTTAAGTCCGAATAATGTATATATCCTTAAAGATAGGTTTTGGCCTTAAATTATCTATCTAATAAAATACAAAAATATGTCACATTAATAGCCAACGAAATAACTAGTCCATAGACTTAAATACACTCTTTACCAATCCACAAAGAATGATATACAAAGTGTACCACAAGAAAGTGTAACGGCAATAACTGAAATAAGACAAGAAGAATACTTTTAGCCAAACATAATATTAAAAATTTAATTCAGAATATGAAACATTGGCAGGGAGGAAGGATGATAAAGAAGCAACACAAAGGCATTAGAGATTGAATACAGTTACCATAAACATAACTACCCTATAATGCTTGGTATTCACCTTATCAATCCTAGCAATAATACAGGGAAGCTCGTAAATACAGTACATAGTTTTCGTATCCATTATGATGAGAATTGGCTGGGATCCGGACGAGTATCTTTTAGCAATGCATGCCTTAAATACTTAAATGAGAAACCAAGAATATACTACTCTTGGTTTTGGAAGCTGGATATCTCATGTACTTCGGACATTAGGAGAGTATGGTTCCGGCTGCCCTCCCCTGTCATTCTTCGACCATGTATGTTTTTATGTGTAAAAAGGTAGAGGAGTTAGTTAAATGGTTCAACAACCTTTAACAGCCGCAGGAAGAACACTTTAGAGTGCATTTGAATAAACAAGCCATCTTTTAAAAATTAGAGGTCCTTCCTGCCGCCATAAGAAACTTTTAAAATTAAGCCTTAAACAGAAAGGGCTATAAGTAATTATATACTTATGATGCAAATTTATATTCAGCATAATACCCTTGGTTTATCCTTTACTTGTTTTTCCTATTTAAAAAGAAATATAAAAAAAGCTCAAACATTCAGTTGCTTTATGAACTTTCTGCATCATTATACCCTTGGTTTATGCTTTCATTATTTTTCCTGTTTTACGCAAAACATATTGAACCTTTGGTTGCATTAGAAACTTTCGGCATCAGCATACCCTTGATTTATCCTATTCTTGTTTTTCCTGTTTTACAAAAAAATCTCAAACCTTTCGTTGCATTAGGAACTTTTTGAATTATCATACCTTTGTGTGTGTGTTTTTTTTTTCCGTAAAACGTTTTGAACATTTGCTTCCATTAAGAATTTTCTGCATCAGTATACCTTTTGTCTGTCCTTCACTTGTTTTTCCTATGTTACGCTAAACATCTTAACAGATTGGTAGCATTAGGAATTTCTTTTATCTGAATACCCTTGGTTTAAGTTTTACTTGCTCTACCAGTTTTACAGAAAACATCTTAAACCTTTCCTTGCGTTAGGAATTTTCTGCATCAGTAGCCCTATATCCTTGGTTTATCCTTAACTTGTTTTTCCTGTTTTACACACATCTTAAACCTCTCCTTTACATTTGGAACTTTGTGCAACAACATACCATTGGTCTATCCTTTACTTTTTTTTTTTTTATGCAAAATTTCTTAAACCTCTTATTACATTAAGAACTATCTCCATTAGTATACCATCCTTTTTTCCTTTACTTGTTTTTCCTGTTTAAAGTAAAGCACCTTTAACCTCCGTTTGCATTACGAACTTCTTGTATCATCTTACCTTTGGTTTATCCTTCACTTCTTTTTCCTGTTTTACACAAAACACCTTTAACCTTTGGTTACATTAGGAGCTTTCTACATCTGCATACCCTTGGTTTTTTTTTTTTTTTTTTTTTTTTTTTCAAGAAAAAAATCTTAAACCTTGGTTTGCATTGGGAACATACTGCATCAGCCTACCCTTGGTTTATCTTTTACTTATTCTTCTTGTTTTACATACAGTACATCTTAAACCTTTGCAATAGTATACCCGGGGGTGGATGTAGGGCAGGCCTTCAGGACAAATGTCCCCGGGCTCCCACATTAAGGGTCCCTACATTAAGCCTCCACCTACAATGCAAAAGTTAGAAGCAAGATTTATTATAAATCTAAAACTGCAACAAATAGATTCGGATGAACACTTATTCTATGAGTGGATAAAAGAATGCTTCCTTACACTTCCCTTCATTATTATTATTATTATTATTATTATCATTATTATTATTATTATTATTATTATTATTATTATTATTATTATTATTATTGTTATTATTATTATTATTATTATTATTATTATTATTATTATTATTATTATTATTATTATTACTTGCTAAACTACAACCCTAGCTAGAAAAGCAGCATGCTATAAGCCCAAGAGCTCTAACAGGGAAATGGGAAAGGAAAAAAGGAAATAAACTACAAGAAAAGTAATTAATGATTAAAATAAAATATTTTAAGAACAGTAACAACATTGAAATAAATCTTTCATATATAAACTATAAAAACTTAAAAAAAACAAAAGGAAGAGAAATAAGACAGAATATTGTGCATGAGTGCACCCTCAAGCAAGTGAACTCTAACTCAAGACAGTGTAAGACCATGGCACTACCCAAGACTAGAAAACAATGGTTTGATTTTGGAGTGTCCTTTTCCTAGAAGAGCTGCTTACCATAGCTAAAGAGTCTCTTCTACCCTTACCAAGAGGAAAGTATCCACTAAACAATTACAATACAGTATTCAACCTCATGTAAGAAGAAGAATTTTTTGGTAATCTGGGTGTTGTCAGGTGTATGAGAACAGCGGAGAATATATAAAGAATAGGCCAGACTATTCGGTGTATGTGTACGCAAATGGAAAATAAACCGTAACCAGAAAGAACCCTATGTAGTACTGTCTGGCCAGTCAAAGGACCCCATCACTCTTTAGCGGTAGTATCTGAACGGGTGGCAATTGCCCTAAATTCCTTTATATTTCAATATTATTCAAACATATCTTCAAAATAGCCTTCATTATCATCCAAATAAACTTAATTTAAAACAAGTCACCAAAATAACATATGTCTCAAGATGCAACAACAACCGATGTATATATATATGTATGTATGTATAGATATGTATATATATATATATATATATATATATATATATATATATATATATATATATATATATATATATATATATATATATATATATTAGTTATTTAAACTCAGTAAACGGCACTTTTTATTTGTTATATTTTTGTGCATATAAATATCTGAGGAAAGAACTGCCATTTATGAGCCTTAATGAAGCGTTGTAAACGTTATAGAGGCGGGCTGAGCAAAGGTCTGGCAGTGTTTTTAGCCTTTGGGAAGCATTTTAAACGTTGTAGAGGCTGTTTTTTCCATTCTCTTTTGTATTAATTGTTAAAGTTTGGTTTAATTATGTTTTGTATAAAGCAAATACGAACAATAAAGGATGTTGCTGTTTATATAATCACTTTTTATCCCAGGTGACTGAGAATTTCTACTGTCCATGTTGATAAATTAAAAAATGGAAGGGGGCCCCCCAAAAAAAATTTTATCCTTTACTTTTTTTTAATATTTTACACAAAACTTCTTAAAACTTTTTTTTTTTTTTTGCATTAGGAATCTTTTATATCAGCGCACCCTTGATTTATCCTTTAATTGTTTTTCCTGTTTTACACTAAATACCTTTATCCTTTGGTTACATTAGAAGCTTTCTGCATTGGCATGCCCTTGTTTTATCTTTTACTTGTCTTACCTGCAAAACACCAAAGGAAATTGTCTGCCATGGTGTTTTGATGTACCAACTTTCAGAAATAAAAAATTGTTTTATTGCTTCTATGTATGCAGAAACATATCGTACATGCTCTCCAGAAGTTTCAGCCAGTTATTTTTTACAAATAATAAAGATATAGCGGTCTTTAAATGATGACGTCATCCTTACTGCATCTTCTGCATGATTGAGTTTGACAGAATCGTATTTGTGTGTTTATTTTTGCATATATATAACGATTTTTTCACACATATTGTGAAATCTCGTACGTCTGGCAGAAATGGAAGGCATTGGTAGACGGGAGGTGAACGAAAACTACGAGCTATGAGAACAGCAGCCAGAGTTTCCAAAGACGTATAGAAGTTATAATGCATGTATTTGTTTACTTGCAGTTTGTATGTACATTGTGTTTTCACAACGTCCTCGGGCACTTTATAGCAAGGCCAATGTTACCTAAGGTCATAGAAAGAATCAAAATTAAGCAAAGAGCAAGAAAAAAGAACCAAGAAGAGAGGGAAACATAAATAAGAGTACAAAGCTGAAAGTAACTAAAACTCTGGCAACAATAAGAGGACGCTGGCAACTCATGATACCCTTACTTCAAGTGCAATAGTAAACTTAGGGTTATAATACCTCGTTTAGGGTGCGTTTATGTAGGAATAAACAATAAAAGTACAAAATGAGGTTATCATGACAATCTTATCTTGATTTCTTTAAGAAAGGGAGCGGAAATTTGTTGCAAATCTTTGGGAGCTCATAATTCAAAAACGTACTTATTCACACTTAGGTACATTTTTCTCACTTATTTATTGTTCGATTTTAAGGTGAAAGATATAATTGAAAAGAGGAATAAAATTCCTACGTTTATGTGTACCAGAATTTTTATTTTCCTTTTCCTCTTTTTTTCACGAATATTTTACGTCTTGACGAGGAAAATTAAGAAAATATTCATTAAAAAAAAAGAGAAATGACAATAAAAAATCTGTCACAGAAAATTATTCGATATATAAAGAAGTTCTGATGGCATGATTTTCAAAACAATTGATGTCATATTAGTGGAGAAAAATGTATCTAAAATTTTTGCTAATATGTCAAAAAGCTTTTGATCAAATGACTTGAAATTTTTATATGATGAAAAGGTATCATATATATATATATATATATATATATATATATATATATATATATATATATATATATATATATATATATATATATATATGAATTGTGCATTTTGAATAATTAGGAAAAAAAATTCATGGCATTGCAGACGGTCCCCGTCAAACTCAGTCATGCAGACGATGCAGTAAGGATGACGTTATCATTTAAAGACCGCTATATCTTCATTATTTGTAAAAAAAAAAATAATTGGCTGAAACTTCTAGAGAGCATGTACGATATGTTTCTGCATACATAGAAGTAATAAAACAATTTTCGATTTCTGAAAGTTGATATGTCAAAACACCATAGCGGACGGGACCCTTATTCCATGTATTAGGAAATTTCTGCACCCACATACCCTTGGTTTATCTTTTACTTCATTTTCCTATTTTACAAAAATTTTTAAAAATCTTTGCTTGCATCAGGAACTTTCTGTATTAGTGCACCCTTTTTCCTTTACTCGTTTTTTGTTTTGTTTTTAATTTATGCTAAACATCTTAAACATTAGCTTACATTACGAACTAACTGAATTAGTATACACTTGATTTATATGAAAAAAACTTGTATTTCATGATTTACGTACATCTTGAATCTTTGCTGAATAATAAATTCTCTGCAACAGCATACTCTTATTTTATCCTTTACTTGTTTGATCGTGGTTAAAAAAAAGAAAAAAATCTTGAACCATTATTTACATTAAGAACTTTCTGCATCAGCATATCCTTTTTTTATCCTTTAACTGTTTTTCCTGTTTTACATAAAAATTGTAAACCTTTCCTTACATTCGAGATTGTCTGCATCAGCATTCCCTTGGTTTTTGCTTTATTTATTTTTCCTGTTTTACAAAAAAAAAACACCTTATATCTTTGCTTGCATTCAGAACTCTCGGCATGAGCATACCGTTTTTTTTTTCTTGTTTTACACAAATGATCTTAAACCATTGCCTGCATTAAGAAATTTATTTCAGATCAGCATTCCCTTTGTTTTTGCTTTACTTGTTTTTCCTGTTTTACACAAAACATCTTAAACCTTTGCTTGCATGAAGAACTTTCTGCACCATCATACGCTTGGTTTATGCTTTACTGGTTTTTTCTCTTAGTTCTACACAAAACATTTTAAACCATCGCTTACATTAAGATCTTTCTGGATCAGCCTTCCCTTGGTTTATTCTTTGCTTGTTTTTCCTGTTTAAGACAAAGCATCTTAAACTTTTGCTTATATTAAGTATTTGTGGAATAACCCTACCCTTGGTATATGCTTTATTTGTTTTTCCTGTTTAACACAAAAGATCTTAAACCTTTGCTTATATTAAAAATTTCGTGGATCAGCATACCATTGTTTTATGCTTTACTTGTCTTTCATGTTTTACACAAAAAAATCGTAAAACTTTGCTTGCATTAATAACTTTCTACATCAACATACCTTTGGTTTTTGCTTTACTCGTTTTTAAAATTTTACACAAAACATTTTAAACCTTTGCTTGCATTAAGAACTTTCTGCACCAATATATCTTTAGTCTTTGCTTTACTTGTTTTTTTCTGTTTCACACAAACGATCTCAAACCTTTGCTTGCATTAAGAACTTTGTGCATCTGCATACCCTTGATTTTTGGTTTACTTGTTTCTCCTGTTTACACAAAACATTTTAAATATTTGCTTGCATTAAGAACTTCCTGCATCAACATACCATTGGTGTTTTGTTTGCTTGTTTTTCCTATTTTTCACAAAAAAAAATCTTAAACCTTTGCATACATTAAGAATTTTCTGCAACAGCATAACCTTTGTTTTTCCTTTACTTTTTTCTCCTTTTTACACTAAAGATTTTAAAACTTTGCTTGCATTAGGATCTCTTGGCGTCAGTATACGATTGGTTTATCCTTTGCTTATTTTAACAGTTTTACAAAAAAGAAAAAAAATTCTTAAACCTTTGGTTGTATTACAAACTTTCTGCAATAGCAAACTCTTATTTTATTCATTACTTATCTTGAGTGTTTTATACAAAAGATCTTGAGCATTTGCTTGTATTAAAAACTTTAGGCATCAGCCTAACATTGGTCTTGACTTTACTAGTTTTTACTGTTTTACACAAAAATCTTAAACCTTTGCTTACATTAAGAACTCTCTGCATCAGCACACCCTTGATTTTTGCTTTACTTGTTTTTCTAGTTTTACACAAAATATTTCAAACCTTTGCTCTCATTAAGGACTTACTGCATCAGCTTACCCTCGGGTTATGCTTTGCTATTTTATCCTGTTTTATATAAACAATATTAAACCTTTGCTTGCATTAAGAACATTATGAATCAGCATACCTTTGTTTTAAGCTTTACTTATTTTTCCTATTTAACACAAAATATCTTAAACTTTTGCTTATATCATGAACTTTCTGCATCACCCTACCCTTTGTTTTTACTTTACTTGTTTTTTTTTCTGTTTTACACAAACAAATCTAAACCTTCGCTTGCATTAAGAACTTTCTGCACCAGCAAACTCTTGGGGTTATGCTTTACTAGTTTTTAAAGTTTTACACAAAATATTTTAAACCATTGCTTGCGTTAAGAACTTTCTGCATCAGCATACTCTAGGTTTATGCTTTTCTTGTTTTTCCTGTTTTACACAAAAGATTTTAAACCTTTGCTTGCATTGAAACTCTCGGCATATGTATATCATTGGTTTATCCTTTGCTTATTTTAACAGATTTACAACAACAACAAAAATATCTTAAACCTTTCATTGCATGAGTAACTTTCTGCAATAGCAAACCCTTATTTTATCCATTACTTATCTTAAACATTTTATACAAAAGATCTTAAGGAATTGCTTACATTAAGAACTTTAAACATCAGCATAACATTGGTATTTGCCTAACTAGTTTTTCTTGTTTTACACAAAAATCTTAAACCTTTGCTAACAAAGAGCTTTCTGCACCAGCCTACACTTGGACTTAACTTTACTCAATTTTAATGTTTTACACAAAAACATTAAACCTTTGCTTGCATTAAGAACTTTCTGCATTATTATACCCTGGTTTTTGCTTTACTTGTTTTCCTGTTCTGCCCCAGCCTACACTTGGACTTAACTTTACTTATTTTTAATGTTTTACACAAAAATGTTTTACACGAAAATCTTAAACCTTTGCTTGCATTAAGAACTTTCTGCATTATTATACCCTGGTTTTTGCTTTACTTGTTTTCCTGTTTTACACAATAAATTTTAAACCTTTACTTGTATTAAGAACTTTCTGCATCAGCATACCCTTGGTTTATGCTTTACTTGTTTTTCCAGTTTTACAAAAAATATTTTAAGCCTTTGCTTGCATTAATAACTTTCTGGATCAGCATACCCTTGGTTAATGCTTTACTTGTTTTTCGTGTTTTACACAATCATCTTAAAACCTTGCTTACATTAAGAACTTTCTGCATCAGCATACCCTTGGTTTTTGCTTTACTAGTTTTTCCTATTTTACACAACAGATCTTAAACCTTTATTTTGCATTAAGAACTTTTTGCATCAGCATAATCTTGGTGTTTGCTTCTCTGTTTTTTCTTCTGTTTTATATAAAGATCTTAGTCCTTTGCCTTCTTTAAGAAGATTCTGGATCATCATATCCTAGTTTTTTCCTTTACTTGTTTTCCCTGTTTTACACAAAAGATCTTAAACCGTTACTTACACTAAGAAAATAATGCATAAGCACACCCTTGGTTTATACTTTACTTGTTTTTCCTTTTTTGCACAAAAGATATTAAACCTTTGCTTGCATTAAGAATTTTCTGGATCAGCATAACATTGGTTTTTGCTTTACTTGTTTTTCCTGTTTTACCTAAAAATCTTAAACCTTTGTTTGCAATAAAATCATTCTTCATCAGCATACCCTTTGTTTTTGCTTTACTAATTTTTGCTGTTTTACACAAAATACCTTAAACCTTTACATGTATTAATACCTTTCTTCATCAGCATATTCTTGGTTTATTCTTTACTTATTGTTCCTGTTTAACACAGAACATCTTAAACCTTTGCTTGTATTAAGAACTTTCTGCATCAGCACAACCTTGGGTTTTGCTTTCCTTTTTTTCCCCCTTTTTACACAAAAATCTTAAACCCTTGCTTACATTAAGAACTTTCTGCATCAGCATTCTCTTGGTTTATATTTTACTGGTCTTTATAGTTTTACACTAAACATTTTAAACCTTTGCTTGCATTAAGAATTTTCTGCCTCAGCATTACCTTGGTGTTTGCTTTACATGTGTTTCATGTTCAACATAAAATATGTTAAACTTTTAGTGGCATTGGAAACTTTCTCCATCAATATACCCTTAGTTTATCCTTTACTTATTTTAACTTTTTTACAAGAAATACCATAAACATCTAATTGCATTGGGAACTTTCTGCATCACTATATCTTTGGTTTATCCTTTAATTAATTTTTCTGTTTTACGCAAATC
>NC_090735.1:73124781-73129781 GCF_036898095.1 Palaemon carinicauda | reverse complement strand
TCCGCATGAGGCTATTTTCTTTCAACCCTCAGTTATGTAATCTCATAAACCAAATGTTCATATTGTTTTAGTACCCACCAACTATTATTAAAATGATCAAAATTGCCATATTTATTTTTTTTTTTTTTCAAATCGTTAAAATTATTCTTGTTTTGTTTAAATCATTAGAATTATTCTGATTTTTTTCTAAATCATCAAAATTGTTCGAATAATTTCAAATGATTAATATTAGTATTTTTTTCAATTTATCAAAGTTATTGTTATTTTCAAAATTACTATTATCCAAATCATTGAAATCCTTATTGTTATTAGAATTGTTAGAATTATTATTACTAATTATAATAGATTAAATATTAAAAATAATTCTAATAATTGATGGGCACTAAAATAATATGAGTACATGTTCTATGAGAATCCGTAACTGATAACTGATATTATCATCCAATTATATAATGACATCTCGTCAGCTGTCCATTCCTCATGAGTTCTTCACTTCAATAGCTTTAGCTCTTTCCAGTTTTCCCCTCCATTTACATTCCCACTTTTTCTCGTCATTTCTTTCGCTTGTCCCCAACTTCCTATTCCGACCCCATTTCTGCGAGTTTATTTAGCAATTTCCTTCAGCTGTTCCCATTTTATTGCTCTCTCTCTCTCTCTCTCTCTCTCTCTCTCTCTCTCTCTCTCTCTCTCTCTCTCTCTCTCTCTCTCCTTTATAGGGTATGTATTGAGTATGGGAAGATGATAATCCTTATTAGAGACCTTAATATGTTATTCTATTTCTCTCTCTCTCTCTCTCTCTCTCTCTCTCTCTCTCTCTCTCTCTCTCTCTCTCTCTCTCTCTCTCTCCCTCTCTCTCTCTCCTTTATAAGGTATGTATTGGGTATGGGAAGATGATAATCTTAATTTGTAATTCTATTCTCTCTCTCTCTCTCTCTCTCTCTCTCTCTCTCTCTCTCTCTCTCTCTCTCTCTCTCTCTCTCTCTCTCTCTCTCCTATACAGGGAATGTATTTGGTACTGGAAGATAACTGTCCTTATTTTGGACCTTAATGTGTTATTCTATTATCTCTCTCTCTCTCTCTCTCTCTCTCTCTCTCTCTCTCTCTCTCTCTCTCTCTCTCTCTCTCTCTCTCTCTCTCTCTCTCTTTGACCTTTTGTGTTTTAACTTTTAACCTCACACTATTCTTGATAGTCTCTTCTCTTTAACTCCCCTTCTCTTTAGTGACCCACCTTGGCCTTCGCCATTTCAGTGTTCTCTTCTAGCAATTTTTCCTCGTCCACTCGAATCTTTAGAAATCCAGCTACTTGGAATTCTCAACGTCATTTGGTATCGAATTGATCAGCACCTTTCCTCTCCTCTTCTTCCTCTTATTCGTATTCTTCTCGTTTTCCTTCTTTTTCTTCTTCTTCTCCTTCTTCTTTTTTCTTCTTCTTCTTTTTCTTCTTCTTCTTCCTTACTCTCACCCCACACCCAATATAGGAAGTTCAAGTTCTGATCTGAAGTCTTCTATTTTAAGGCCAAGAAATATCTTACTTTAGAATTTCTTTTGTGGTCGCATTTTCTTCTATAAATGTAACATTTTAAACAAATTGTATCCTAAAATAATTCAATAACAACGATTTTCAGAACAGCTTCAGATTTCATTATTAAATTTTCATTGAATTCATTTGTACCACTTCCTTATATGCAATATTTCCACTCTGCTTTATATTTCAAAATAACTTTCAGTTTCGCCCCCAAACTAAAGAATTTTCTTTTTTTTCTTCGGCACTTATAATTATGAAAACTGTTGAAATTTGCATGATTGAAAGTCCGATTTAAAAAAGGGAAAGTCTTCTTCAATCTTTCATATTTCAATTTTACTCATGTGTCTGTGTCCATGGTCAAAGGAAAGCGCAATCTATTTATTTGTTAATCAAACCCCATTCCCTATTACAGAGAAGTAACATGTTAAAAAATCAAGACGACAATCCTTTTTTCTTTTCTATATCCTTAATCAATAAATTCAAGACCAACCCCCGGTACCAAAATATATCTCAGCGTCATTAACTGATTCCTATTATAACATCTTTGTAAGGGTAGAAGAGTCTTTCTAGCTATGGTAAGCAGCACTTCTAAGAGAAAGACACTCCAAAATCAAACTACTGTTATCTAGTCTTGGGTTTTGCCATAACCTCTATACCATGGTCTTCCACTGTCATGGGTAAGAGTTCTCTTGCTTTGAGTGTATACTCGGGCACACTATTCTATCAAATTTCTTTTCCTCGTGTTTTGTTAAAGTTTTTGTAGTTTATATAGGAAATGTTTATTTTAATGTTACTGTTCTTAAAATATTTCATTTTTCCTGGTTTCCTTTCCTCACTGGGCTATTTTCCCTATTGGGGCCCTGTGCTTATAGCATCCTGCTTTTCCAACTAGGGTTGTAGCTTAGCAATTAATGATAATAATAATATCAATGATAATAGTAATAATAATAATAATAATAATAATAATAATAATAATAATAATATTAATAATAATAGTAATAATGATATTGATAATAATAATAATGATAATATATACATTCACACACACACACACACACACACACATATATATATATATATATATATATATATATATATATATATATATATATATATATATATATATATATATATATATACGTGTGTATTTGTGTGTATATATATATGAACATATGAGAATATATATATATATATATATATATATATATATATATATATATATATATATATATATATGTGTGTGTGTGTGTGTGTGTGTGTGTGCGTGCGTGTGTAAACATCCTTATACATGCATGTTTGTACACACACATACACACAACACACACACACACACACATATATATATATATATATATATATATATATATATATATATATGTGTGTGTGTGTGTGTATATCATATACATATATATATATATATATATATATATATATATATATATATATATATATATATATATATATATATATATATATATATGTGTGTGTGTCCTTGAATTGGTCACAATTATATAATAGTGTAGATCCTGTTGTCTCTTTGAATGAGAATCTAGTCAACATAATTGATAGGCGTATCCCTTCTCGTGTGCTAAGGTACCGAATGAAGGACAAACCGTGGTTCAATGATGATTGTAGACGTGCTTATTTGGAGAAGCAGGAGGCCTATCACCTTTGGAAGGGTAACAGATGAGATTTGACCTGGAACAACTATACTCAGCTTCGAGCTTTTGCTCAGAGAGTTTATGCCTCAACTGAAAAGGAGTACAATTTAATCATAAAAGAAACCCTCTCTGGTACAACTCAGGAACATAAATGGTGGTCTACCCTTAAATCTGCACTCTTTAGTGTAGATGCAACATTTCCTCCTTTACTTAAACCAGATGGCTCAGTCACTCACTGTCCAAAGGAAAAGGCAACCCTTTTGGCTGATGTTTTTGACAGTAAACAGAGTAATGAAAAACTTGAACTTCCTCATTACAGTTTTCCTGAGGCTAAACTAACTAGTTTAGCTTTTCGATCTCGTGAGATTAAAGCTCTGTTGATGGACCTTGATGCTTATGGAGGTGTAGACCCAAATGGTATTTTTCCTTTGTTTTTTATAAAGACAGCAGATTTCTTAGCTCCAAAGTTATCTGTTATTTTGCGCAAGTTAGCAAGAAGAGGAGCTTTTAGCACTTGTTGGAGAATTGGTAATGTTACTCCTCTATGTAAATGTGTTTGTGGTAGCTCAAGTCCCACTGATTACCGCCCAATTTCCATAACTCCCATATTATCTAAAGTTTTTGAACGTCTTCTGGCAAAACGTCTTAATAGGTTTGCTGAAGGTAATCACCTATTCCCTAGTTTGCAATTTGGTTTTCGTAAAGGCCTTGGAGCATGTGATGCCCTTCTTACAATCTCCAATGCAGTACAGAAATCCCTTGATTGTGGTCGGGAAGTTCGTATGATTGGCCTTGATTTTAGTGCTGCCTTTGACCGTGTTAATCATGAGGCCCTTGTTTTCAAACTGAAACAGTTGGGAGTGAGTGGGTCGTTTCTTAGCATTATTATTGATTTTTTAAGTAGTAGATCTCAAAGAGTAGTTGTTGATGGGCACCATAGTGAGTATAGGAATGTGATATCCGGTGTTCCACAGGGTAGTGTTCTTGGCCCATTACTTTTCATACTATATACACATGACATGTGGTTTGGCCTAGAAAATAAGCTTGTTGCATATGCAGATGATGCTACTCTCTTTGCATCAATTCCATCCCCTGAATGTAGATCTAGGGTTGGTGAATCCCTTAATAGAGATTTGGCTAAAATTAGTGCATGGTGCAAATTATGGGGTATGAAGTTGAATCCTAACAAAACTCAAAGTATGATTGTAAGTAGGTCAAGGACGGTGGCTACTCAACATCCGGATCTCAGTATTGATAATGTTTCTTTAAATTTGTATGACTTTTTCAAAATTTTAGGTGTGTTTCTCGATAGCAAATTTACTTTTGAGAAACATATAAGGTCTGTGTCTTCTTCAATTGCACAAAAAATTGGCTTATTGAGAAAGTCTTTTAAGATATTCGGTGATCAATCTATTCTGAAGAAGTTTTAATTCTTTTATTCTACCTTGTTTTGAGTATTGTTCTCCTGTCTGGTGTTCAGCTGCTGATTCTCATTTTAATTTGTTGGACAGAAACTTACGGTCTATTAAATTTATTATTCCTGATCTAGATATTAATCTCTGGCACCGTCGTTCAATTACTTCATTATGCATGTTACATAAGATTTTTCATAACTCTGACCATCCTTTACATTCAGATCTCCCTGGACAATTCTATCCTGTTCGTAATACTAGGCAGGCAGTTAATTCTAATAGCCAGGCCTTTTCCATCATAAGACTCAATACTACGCAGTACTCTAGAAGTTTTATTCCAGCTGTTACCAAGTTGTGGAATGATCTTCCTAATCGGGTTGTTGAATCAGTAGAACTTCAAAA
>NC_090735.1:73112281-73119781 GCF_036898095.1 Palaemon carinicauda | reverse complement strand
AATGATCTTCGATGTCAGGATGCCAGAACACTTTAAATCATTCATTAATTCTTAGATTCGTAGGGCATTCTCTCATACGCCTCGCAGAAACTGCGCAAGTTGCCATATATGCTTAGAATCCATTTTTTCGCTCTACTCTGAATTTGGAACAGTTGTGTTGAATCTATTATTATTAGCTCTATTTCCTAAGCTTTCAATTGATTTTTCAATTTAGGATTATCTGGCATTTGTTCTTTTATTTGAGGTTTTCTAGCTGTTGGATTTCTTTCATAATTGCTCTTTAATCTAAACTCTTAAATTGTCAGTTTTGCCTCATAATAAATGTCGTATTTTTAGCCTTCAAAGTTTGTATATATGCTACGCCTAATGATATGAATTATGCTCTCTTCTTCCATCTTCACTTACACTTTTCTTCATCTACATCATTCGTCTTCAAGCAGATCATGTGTAAATTAACCCACCTGTAGCCTTCTTGGCAGTATTTGTCACATTGGGTGAAGAGTTGCCAATAGCCTTTTTTTTCCTTTGTTTGATGTGATATCTGTGCTCCATTTGATATGCTCTGTGCTCTGTTTGATAGTGTGGTCTGTGCACTGATGTGAAGTCTGCGCTCTGATGTGAGGTCTGTGCCTTGTTTTATGTTATGTGTGTGCTATGTTTCATGTGTGGTCTGTGCTGTTTTTCCTTCAATAAATGTTTCAAACCCTATCTTTAATATATTCTATACCTCCCATATATTTTCATAAAGAAGCCTGCGTTTTTTGTTTATTAGATTATCATATATAAATATATATATATATATACATATATATTTATATATGTATATATATATATATATATATATATATATATATGTGTGTGTGTATATATACATATATATATGTATATATATATATATATATATATATATATATATATATATATATATATATGTATGTGTATATATACATATATATGTATATATATATGTATATATATATATATATATATATATATATATATATATATATATATATATATATATATATATTTATATACGTATGTGTGTATATATATATATATATATATATATATATATATATATATATATATATATATATATATATATATACATACATTTATATGTGTGTGGTTGTGCCTTTCTGTCTATATATATATATATATATATATATATATATATATATATATATATATATATATATATATATATATATATATATATATATATATATATACTGTATATATATATATATATATATATATATATATATATATATGTGTGTGTGTGTGTGTGCGTGTGTGTGATGAGTGTATATACATGATGGGTGAAGTCATTCTGAGTCATTTCTTAAAAGAAATGTATTAGTATGGCTGAATAACCGCATATGATTGTTGGGCAAACCAGAAGGCTTCCCTTGAAACATAGTTGATAACTTCTTATAAAAGTACATAGGTACAAGGTTACAATAAGACCCATGGAAAGGATATATATTTATTAAACGATATACAGTGATAGATTAAACTCTTAAGAAACAGGTTTAGAATGTCTTCATTATCTATTTGAAAAACAATTAACAATTTATTTGACGTTTCCACAATTTTGTCAATACTGTACAATATTGTCCCGCGAGAGGAAGAAAAACTCGAATCACCTGATTCTGTGCTTGTGACAATGTCTGTGGCTGACTGTTGAAGACAGACTTTAACCATGCAACATTTGAACCATGACTAAAACATACACAATATTTTGATATCCTAAGAAAAACTTTATTGACGATGATAAATCTTTTTTGATAAAAGTATTCTGATAATTAGACGACAACCAACCAACTGATCTAATAACCTCAACAGCACTTTTTTTTCTCCCACGAAAAACTTCATTCAACTCTTTTTTTTTAATTTGCATAAATAACAGATAGTTCTATACTATAGGAAGTGAGAAAAAGCTCCAAAAATCACAGACACAGAAATATTAGATGTCCCAAGGAGGAGGTTACAGCATTGGCTTGAACTAGGTCCTACAGGAGTGCCCGGGACAGTGTATTCCCTTTTCGGTATTTCCATTGGCTGGTAGCGACCATGAAGTTCGATAGAATTTCAGGAATGACTTAGACCCGGGTATTCCTCTAGTAATTTGGACCAGGAAATTCTAGGATAGTCGTAATCAAATCAGTTGACCTTATCCAGGATCATTATAAAGCGACTTGGGTCAGCAGGCTCTTCCTGGTATTGACTGTTCCGAGAGGCTCTAGGATAAGTCATAAGCCAAAGGGCTTCCCCAAAGTTAAATTGAATGAATTTCAAGAAAATTTCTACAGGGAAGTTCCTGCAAGTAATCAGGGATCTCCAGTGAGTGAGCTGGGCTTCAAGGAGCCAGAAGCTCACATGAACCAGCTCTAGGATAAGTCATAAGCCAAAGGGCTTCCTCAAAGTTAACTTGTATAAAGTTCAAAACAATTCTACAGGGAAGTTCCTGCGAATAATCAGGGAGCTCCAGTGGGTGAGCAAGGGCACAGGGACCCAAAAGCTCACCTGAACCAGCAGCAAAGTTCAGGATATGACGCAAGTATAGAGACATTCCAAAAGAGCCTTCCGGTCCAGGAAGTACGAGGAAAGGACCTGACCCAAGAAAGTTTTTGGAGATGACCTGATCCTCCTAGGTGATGCAGGGTGAGGCCTTGAGAGGAATGCAAAAGACATCGTTATCACTAGAGAAAGAAACAACATGGGCTGGAAACTTGTAATTACATATGCATTTATATTATTTGCTGCAGCGAACAACTCTTTACTTACTTTGCTAAATTATTGCCTCTTTCTTTTTTCAATTTTTAGACCTAAAAAGCTTTTATTTGTAATGCGGGGTTCATGGTCACTTCGACGCATGCGCAGGCTTCACAGACCAATTTATTTATATTGATTATGTAACATTTAGATGAACGAACAGTTAGTATTCGAGATCATTATTATTGTGGGTCAGACGACCCACTAACAAGACCTGTCATCATTTTTCACTCCTTGGCATGATTAGAGTTTTAGTGCTATTTCCATTCAGTTAAAACTCAAATGTATTTGACAGAATAACCCATTGAAGAAAGGTGAGTGTCTTTCGAGACTTCTTGTCGTTGGTTTCTGGAAAATGATTGTCTTTACAGACACACGAGGAGCCCTATCCGGAAGTTACAAGGATATCCTCCCATTTACTCGGTTCCTTGGTATATTAAATTTTTTATTTCATTGATTTTATCGTGATTTTTATCCATACAGACCAATGGCTACATTTTAAGTTAATATTCTCATAATTCGGACTTGATACAACCGTCTTTCAATGCCTAAGTCACTTTTAAATGCAGGTTTCTTTGCTAATGGCCAACAAAGAAAACAGAATTTCTTGGACTTGGTATATCGGTCTAACTGAAACCTTATATTATGGTCACTGTCTCGAGGCAATGGAAAGACATCTTTGAAAATTCTTTGCCGTAGAACCCACAGAATCAAATCCTAAGTAGGGCCTCCGATGGAACGGTCTGCTACTACACAAGCCTTCAAGTTATGTCTACGGTTTCTATAATATCTTATTGCCACCCACCACTTTTCTCATTTCCCTTTTAATAGCATTTCCTTTAGACAATGGCGAATATTTTACTTCGTAAGCAAAGAATGGTCTTGATCTAAGAATGATATATTCCAGCAAACATTCGTTTACACATTTGCAAATACGGGGAAAATAGCTAATGAGAATAAAGGACTTGTCAGCTTGCGCAATTGAGAAGCTGCGTGAATGAGAAAGATAAGGGGAGAGGGTGAGATAGAGAGAGGAAGGTTGAGAGAGATACAGTAGAGAGGGAGAGGGAGTAAGAGAAGGTTTATTCTTTGGCATTACTGACGTCACTACGTGAAATGAGAACTTGCGAAATGCTTCCCTTCCTCCCTCCCCAAAACCCTTCCACTAACCTCCCCCTCCCCCTGAAAAATCCCTCTCTCCGCTCCAAGGGATTCAGCTCCCCCTTCCTGCTACAGACAAACCTTCCAACAATGGGTTCTTCAATTGTCGCATACTGCCGTGCAAACTCACAGAACATAAAAAAAGCTATCAATCCACACTCTTCCTAAAATCTAAAAGGTAAATAGATGCTCTAAAGAACATTTTAATAACACACTTGAAGTCAGAGCACACGTTCTGGCGGAGCTTGAACCCACAGCGGGACGATTACTTGAGACTAATCCTTTCACCTAATGTCATCGAAGGGCTTCAACTCAATTCTTTCTATTCTTTGAAGTCAAATTGTATTTTCAGAATATATGGTGAAGAAATAATCCTTAATTTTTTGGACGTGGCCTCCTTGGAAGGCAATTTTAAAGATAGAACTGGAGTTCAAACTTCAGCCAATTCGATAACATTACGGAAAAGGAGAAGAATTGTCCAGCTTGAAGGTTTAAACCACAAAGAACAAAACGAGATGTATTCTACTTATATATCAAAGATGACGCCCACCCATAATTAAAACTGTTTTATCTTTTGGATGGGTTTCTATATGATTTACCCTGCCTGGAATCCATAGGTCAGCACAACCACCGGTTTTGCGGAATTTTCTATCTTTATAAATCTGTTGTCATGGCCACACTTATGAATGAAATTTAAACCACGTCTGAATTTAGTTCTTGAAATGACATCCGATCATAGTTTTCTTAAGAAAAGAAATCTATGGACTTTCTTATATTTTACCATTATAGAATTCTCTAGACCAGTTCTGAATATTGATCTTTCATCCAAGTTGTTTTCACTCGGAAGTCATACGTCTATTGATAGTTCTAAATGACAAAAGATAACGTATTTATCATTTATCACGTATCATTACGTCATTGTAATCTCTTGACCATAATATTCATATCAACATTCAAGTTTTTTCTAACCTTACTCGTTTTGAAAGAATATTGTTCTATTAGTTGGAAAGAAGTCCATCATTTATCAAACACCGTAATAGCTCAATACTTTTGTTCAGTGATGAATCTATTAATTATAAGCGAATTGTTTTAAACAATCAAAACATCAAAACTGACATGATTTATTCACTTATATATTTTCATCTTTTCTCTTTTTATCTTTACATGTTTTGATTTCTGAAATAAATTCAGACGTGGTTATCCTTATAAGGGTTACCTTATCCCAAAATGACAAGTTAGTTCATAATTCTATATCATCTTGTTGGTAGAAGAAAACAGTGACCGTAATTAATGCGACACCAATGATGCCTGGGTGGCGGAGAAACCTATCTATTCATTCATTATTATTGTTTAGGTGGATTTAAAAGACTTTACTGGTTGCAACAATGTTATCGACTTGGAGAGGGATTTCATTATCTAATTCTGTGATGACATTTTTTATAACTTTTTTTTGTTAATATTATTTTGGTAAAACTAACGTTAATGATGAAACAAGAAAAGAAAATGGGGATGGGAAGATCGACCTAACATCATCAGTGGTTGGGGGTCACTCGCTGCCTATGACCCCGGAAGGTGGCCTGGATTTTAGTGGCCGCCTTGTTCAGGTCGGGGTCAGAGAGGTCAATGTCCACTTCTTCCTCCTGAAAAAAAAATGTATAAGAAAAAGATCAGTCCACTAATAATGATGAAAGTTTTTATTTTTACGTTTTCTATCTATCTACCTACTTACAGGTACATACCTAACTATAAGTTGTATGTGTGTATACACACATACACACACACACACACACACACACATATATATATATATATATATATATATATATATATATATATATATATATATATATATATAAATGTATACATATATATACATATGTGTGTGTGGATGTATAATTTATATACATATATGTATGCATATATATGTATACATATATATATATATATATATATATATATATATATATATATGAATATATATATATATATATATATATATATATGTATATACATATATGTATATATATAGATGTATATATATATATATATATATATATATATATATATATATATATATATATATGTATATATATGTATATATATATACATATATATATACAGTATGCATGTGTGTATGCATATATATAAGTGTGTATGAATATATATATATATATATATATATATATATATATATATATATATATATATATATATATACATATATATATATATATATATATATATGTATAAATTCAAGTATATATATATTTATATATATATATATATATATATATATATATATATATATATATATATATATATATATATATATATATATATATATATATATATATATATATATATCACGATACCACAGATATGTGTACTCAGGAGTAATTATGAGTAAATAAAGGACAATAGGTTTGATAATTTTGATTCAGCGGGCACCGGGTTATAGTGTATATCTAATAATATCCTACTGCTATGTGCTAATTCAAATTTGATAGAAATTATGTAGGAATATTTTGATAAATACCTAATTCTTTGTTTTCTAATTTATTTATCCTTATATGATTATCATCAGTTTGGTGTTTTACTCACAACGTTAGATATTTATAAACTTAGTTATAGAAATAAACTTTAGTAATGAATAGACTGTTTCAATAAATATCACCAAACAATTCTTCCTTGTTTATTTCTTTCCAATGTTCTGTAAATGTGTATTTAATGGGATTTTAACTTCAAGAGGATATATCTTTTTATTTCGATATTTTTAGAAAAAATATAGTTTAGATCGAAAAAATATTCTAAGGAAAAAAGGCAAATTTCCTGTAATGATTGGTAGCCCCTTGACTAGATATTGCTACTTTGCATCTGCAAAAAAGAAAAAAGGTACACTATCCTTCTTCTGATAGTCCCCTTGATGATATCCTCTTGGGCACGTGGCTAAATAGCAAACTCTTAACACTATTATTATTATTATTATTATTATTATTATTATTATTATTATTATTATTATTATTATTATTATTATTATTATCTACGCTACAACCCTAATTGGAAAAGCAGGATGCTATAATCCCAAGGTCTCCACCAGGGGGTAAATAGTTCAGTGAGGAAACGAAAAAAGGGAACGAACAGTAGTAGAAAAGTTGAAATTGCTTAGAGAATTTTATAGGGAAAGGTAAACTTAGTCAAGCGAAGGAGAAACTAGTGGAAGAGAAGTAGACATTACTTAAGGAAGGTATGTTGTTCCTAATGAAACTACTTTTGGGATAATGGGGCCAAGGAAGAATGAGAGAGTCCTCAAAGGATAACGAAAATGTAAAAAGAGGTAAACAGGAGGGAAATATAAAATGAGGGAGAACATATTTTTAAAGAGTTTTGGAAGAAAAGTAATTGGTTCTTATAAAATGTTGGAGTGAGAACATACTAGGAAGATAATAAAGAAGTGAGGAAGGAAGAGATAAAATTCTGTTGACTGAAAAAAATAAGTAAATAGAGAAGAACAGGGATTGTAAATTCCACCAGTAAATACAGATAACAAAATACCAAGAA
>NC_090735.1:73102281-73107281 GCF_036898095.1 Palaemon carinicauda | reverse complement strand
ACTACGGAGAAAGTGCGAGTACTACTGATTCTTCAAGTTCTCCAATATATCCTTTTTGTTAAACAAGTCCAATTATCTTGAGTAAATTTTTATGAGATTGTAGTGTAAACCTGTTCATAGGTCTAGGTATATGTCAGGTAAACATTAAGTTTTGCAACCAAAACCAACGTAAAACCGGAATAGGTATTGATATTGCTAATGATATGAGGCAGATTCAAGTAAATAGTTACTGTACCGTATATACGACTTTTTCATGGAGAACAATAAAGACTGTTACTGGTAGCAAATTATTCGATCAGAGACAGACTATGAGTGGTTGGTTGGTAAGCATTGTGGCAATAAAAAAAGTAAGGATATTTGTCCTAAGAAACAATATTTCAACCATTTCGGATAACATAAGGCTCACTCGTAACATCCATAGCAGGTACAAATTTCAACGTTTATCTTATTTTGATACGTTATCAGTTCCAAATTTTACACTGATTTTGCTAATGAGCTAGAGTTTAGTATTGTCCGTGAGTTAAGAAATCAAGTTTAAAACTATTGTTTTCAACTTCACAATACACCTGGTAATATGAATTAATAGACTATTTTGAAGTTATTGCTGCTCTTATAAAGTTATTTTTTCAAGTAAATATCGTGTAATGAAGGGAGTAATTTAAAGTAGTAGTTTGAATTTTGACAAAAACCTTGCTTCATCAAAAGTTTCGGCGATCATACTTGCTAATCTAGCGTCTAGACTCTAGCATATCGTAGTTAACTATGCAAGTGGAACCTAGTCCGTCGCCGCGAAATTTTGTTTGAAAAATCATTTATTGACAACGAAAAGGCCGCCTTGGATATAGAAAGAATGTACAGTATAGTAACGAAGACTGTGATATCCAGGAGATTTTACAGAATCCCGCCAATTCCATCGCAGCCAGCTAGAGGGAAAGTGTAGCCTAATGTAAATGGCTTACCGTGGGCGTATTCACCGAAGCTCCCAAACTTGATTTACTGCTACTGGTAAGTTCATCACTATGCTTTACAAGTCTATTATTGCATTCAAAAGTCATCCCTGAGAAAGGGAATAACCATCAAGCCAAATTAGTGACATCGTAGCCAGTAGATGTGTCGAGTAACGTATAGTTCGGTCTAGGCTTGCAAGGTGTAAGGCAGCAAAGGCACAGTTGTTGAAATTCATAGTTGATTTGACCAAGTTTTCTATTCCAACTTTGCTATTATAGGATCTTCGGGATATTGAAAATCATCATAGCTTGAGGCCTATTGATTGATGCGTGGGTCGGTATAGGCAACTGTCGGTAGAGGTAAACCATCTCACAGTCCTCTGTTGTGCAAACGTCCTCATTTTCTCTCGCTTTAGTATTTCACTGAATTGAAAACCTGTTCTTACTATTTAACGAGTACGAGCCTTTGTTTGTTGGTTTTCGTATCTAGGTACAGTGTACTGCACATAGCATTCAATAATTCATCGCATTTATTTATGTCTACGAAGTGTTATCGTCCCTTCGTAGGTATCAATATCCAAAGAATATAAGGCATCATTTACTGAGGAGAAGGGGTATTTCTAGTTGAACGTAGATACAGAGAATAAGGGTGACTATTTATAAATCGTAATAACTTCTTTATATTCCATCAAAACGTCGGTTGTGTGTAAAGTATGCTACCAAGAACATTTAAATGTGAGGCCAATTTAAACAACCATTTATTATTATTATTATTATTATTATTATTATTATTATTATTATTATTATATATATATATATATATATATATATATATATATATATATATATATATATATATATATATAAATAAATAAATATATATATATATATATATATATATATATATATATATATATATATATATATATATATATATATATATATATATATTCGTCTCCTACTATACCTATTAACACAAAAGGCCTCGATTAGATTCCAGCAGTCGTCTCTATCCTGAGCTTTTAATTCAATATATATATATACAGTATATATATATATATATATATATATATATATATATATATATATATATATATATATATATGTGTGTGTGTGTGTGTGTGTGTGTATACAGATAGATGTATATATATATATATATATATATATATATATATATATATATATATATATATATATATATATATATATACAGATATATATAGGCCTATATATATATATATATATATATATATATATATATATATATATATATATATATATATATATATGTATGTATGTATGTATGTATGGTAATTGTTTACAACACCATGCTCTCCATTTACTCAAAAATAATGCAATCCTGCAGTTCTCATCTTCTTGCACAGTAATTAGGTGGTTATTTAAATTCTGGGAAAGCAATACTTAGCAAGGTATGTTGAGGAAGGGGGAAGGGGTTATGAAAAGAAAATAGCTCGGTTTCCTCACTATACGAGTTGGAACTGACATATCAACATAGTCAACCAAACAGAATTTGTGATGCCCGCGTTCATTTGATATACTGTATATTCAAAATATACTTAACTAAAGATGGATTAATTACTCAAAAGTGTCCTTAAATATACAATTTACAAATAGTGACACTTTTGTGTAATCACTCAATTTTTTATTAAGTATATATATATATATATATATATATATATATATATATATATATATATATATATATATATATATATATATATATATATATTTATATTTAAATATATATATATATATATATATATATATATATATATATATATATATATATATATATATATATATTTATATATATATATATATATATATATATATATATATATATATATATATATATATATATATATATATATATATCTTATGTATATATTCTTACGAAGCTGGTCTAGTGTAGAGTAAATATTTTATTCATGTATTTCATTTGTGAATAGCCAGTTTGTAAGGTGAGTTCCTTTCTTGTAGGTTTAAGTAATTGTATGGAAATTGCATAACACTTTCGTTGTTATTATTATTATTATTATTATTATTATTATTATTATTATTATTATTATTGATTGCTAAGCTACAACCCTAGTTGGAAATGCAGGATGCTATAAGCCCATGAACTCCAACAGGGAAAATAGCCTAGTGAAGAGAGGAAACAAGGAAAAATAAAATATTTCAAGAACAGTAACAGCATTAAGATAAATACCTCCTATATAAACAATAGAAACTTTAACAAAACACGAGGAAGAGAAATAAGATAAAATATTGTGCCCGAGTGTACCCTCAAGGAAGAGAACTCCAACCCAAGACAGTGGAAGGCCATGGTACAGAGGCTATGGCACTACCCAAGATAAGAGATTAATGGTTTGATTTTGGAGCATCCTTCTTCTAGAAAAACTGCTTACCATAGCTTAAGAGTCTCTTCTACAAAGAGGAAAGTGGCCACTGAACAAGAACAGTGCAGTATTCTCTTGGGTGAAGAAGAGTTGTTTGGTAATCTTAGAGTTGTCAGGTGTGTGAGGACAGAGGAGAATATGTAAAGAATAGGGCAGACAAGAGAGAAGGATCCAATGTAGTACTGTCTGGACAGTCAAAACCCCATAACTTTCTACCGGTAGTATCTCAACGCGTGGCTGGTAATTGTATTTTTCATTCAAGTCAGTGTATGTAAATCTACGTTAATTTTAAGAATTAAGTTTTTATTTCATGTATTTTGTCGCGAAGTCTTATGCAATCTCGATTAAGTGTGCTATACGAACCATACATCGTATAAACAAGGGCTTATGTAATATTTTTTTTTTTACAAGATATTGCGTCATGTTTTGTGAGAGATTACGCCATTCTTACATTTGTTACATGTTTAAGATGTTCTCGAAAACTGCAGAATTGGTTTTATCTTTTTTTTTCAATTTTTCAAGAAGGAAGGTGGGCAGAGTTAGCTGAGACAGGGTTAGATTACAAGCAAGGTTCGTTCCCCCATTTTTTTATCTAGTTTGCAACTTTCATGTGGCTAGAGCTTGCCCCCAAGCCACGAGAATAATCTATTTAGAAGGATCTAGAATAATTAAGTCAATATATATACACCCCCCAGGGATGCATAGCATCAGTAGATATCCAGCCTATCCCTTTGTAAGAGCCAAGTTCGCATCTTTCTCTCAAATGCTTCGAGTGTGTGTCCTCTCCAAAATGAATAAGTTTATGCAAAATGTATATCGTGTGTAGTGTGTTAAAACCCTACTGAAAATTTGAGAGCGATTTCTAATTTATCGTGTTATTATACGTGCTGGTATTAAATGAATTTTTTGTAACTGGCCCTGTGAAATTTAGGTGAGGGCAGTGAAGTGTATTTATTTTTGCTTATCTGTTTGAATACCTCGTGTGGTCCAAAACACGCAAGTTGGAGCATTAGAGAGTTAAAGGTTAACTATTGTCATTAATTATCAAGATTAAATATTTGTGTAAAATTGAATTTCCAGTGAAACAAATGAATATATGATTTTCAGAGTGTAATATTTTCTTGTCTTAGTCTAAGTTTTTGTTCAGATTTAATATTTCGAGTGTTTTATTTTTTGGTGTAAATTCTTTCAAAGTGTTGTATTTTTTATCACTAGTATTTCTTACAGAGCTCTCTCATAATCTTTGTTTATGAATCAAAGTACGAGGTTGTTTTGAATAGTTCAAGAAATTAATAACTCAGTTTTGTTTTAAGTGTACTTAAGAGACTTCTAGATATTCAGTGTTTTTATATATTGCCGTCTGGGAGTTATATGATTTTCTCAGAGCTCGGGTATCAATTTTTTCAAGTGTTTCAGATTTATATAAAAATAACCAAGTGATTTTGGAACCCAGGAGATTATGTAATATGTCAACTGTAATATATAATATACATTCGGTTCCCAGACCCAGAACCAGCTGTTGTAAAATATATATATATATATATATATATATATATATATATATATATATATATATATATATATATATATATATATATATATATATATGTATATATATATATATATATATATA
>NC_090735.1:73092281-73099781 GCF_036898095.1 Palaemon carinicauda | reverse complement strand
CCAATATTTCATCTTCTATTGCATATTCCGTTCTCATTATCTCCGCCCCTCTTCTCTTTATCTTGAGCCCAACCTCATTGGATATGGTATGCATTCAGGTAGGCAAGCTTTGCAAGTCTTATGGTGTTCTGCTAATAAGGATAACGTCATTAGCATACTTTAGTCATCTAATTTCCTGTTACCAATCCAGTCCAATCCTTCTCCACCACCCCCAACTGTTCTATGCATTACAAAATCCATAAGGATAAACAACATAGGTGACAACACATTCCCTTGGAGTACTCCACTTTTCACTGGAAACTCATTTGATAGGACTTCACTAATATTATCTTTGCACTAGTTATGCTCATGAACAGACTTAATCAAATTTAGATATTTAAGAGGAACTCCATAATAACGCAGAACTCTCCACAAAATTGGCCTGTGCACACTTTCAAAGGCTTTGCCATAGTCCACAAATGCCATCAAAAGGGGATTTCTATATTTTGCAGATTGCTGTACCACATGTCTTATAATGAAAGTTTGGTCAATGCAACTTTTACCTTTTCCCAATCCTGCATGTTCATCTCTCAGCTTTTCATAAATCTTTCTCTCTAGTCTAATTAATTAGAATGAAGCTAGTATATGTTTTCATGACAATTGACGTAAGTGTGATGCCTCTGTAATTATTGCAATCAGTCAGATCTCCTCTTTTAAGCATTTTCACCAACACTCCCATTCATCAGGTTTTGCTTTTTCACATCACATTCTACAAAATAATCTTGTAAATATTCTGGGAGTCATTTCATTTTCAGCCAATTCCATCTCAGCAGTTATCTCATCGTATCCAAGGGGTTTCCATATCTCTAGTTTTTTAATAATGGAACCGACTTTAACTACACTGAATTTATTCATGGGCACTTCATGATCTTCCTCACCTTCAGGTATATTAACCAAAATTTTCCCTCCATATCTCCTATTCATGATCTTACTAAAGTGTTCCATGTAACGTTGCCTTTCTTCATTTTCTGTTGTTATAACAGATCAACCTCTCTTTTTGATGAGTATATGCATCTTCCCCTTTGGCCCAGTCGAGATTTCATTAATAATTCTATGAGCAATTCTTACACCATAGCCTCTATAAGAATTCATAGCTTTGTCAGCCTCATCTGCATTCCTGTCTAAATATATATGTGCGTATGTATATATATATATATATATATATATATATATATATATATATATATATATATATATATATATATATATATATATATATATATATATATATTATTGCCGTAAAGTACATGGAGGTAAATACGGAATACTTTATATTTTTAAAGTGACAAGAATAGACATGTATATATGATATGTTATCAGTCTGCTTTCTAAATATAAAATAATTAAATTTATCAGGATATCTAACAATCAAAACGCCTATAAACCAGATACTATTACTTTTTTTCTAGACTAAATTTTATCAACGGAACCAATGAATTAGGATAGCAATGGAACATTCAAGATTAAAATTTCTTTTAGAATATTCTAAAAGAACATCTTAATCTTGAAGGTTCTCTTTTGTAATTATTAATTTATTGGTTCCATCCATAACATTTGCTGTTTTGATTGAGAGATAAGACGATAAATTTAAATCTGAAATATTGCAAAGCCAACCATTAATTATACATACATTTCTAATAAGACCAATATGAAAGGTATTCTGTGTTTTTTCTCGGTGTATTAGGACGCTAAATTATGTAACCCTGATTACATGAAATTTCCAAATTTTTTTAAATTGTTACTAATCCCTGCTACCCAAAATCTTTCTTTAAAAACTATGAATAAGACGAAGAAAACTCCTGTTATAGAAAAAGAAGCAATGAGTAATATACTTTGTTTACCTTTCCATGGATATTTTAAATATCTTAACCCTTTAAAAAAAAGAATAGATTGAATGATAATCAAGATGTTATTTTTGTATATTTCTTCTCATTCTGAGTCTGATGATGTCTCCAATAAGATGAAAGTACTATTTACAATCAAGTTTGTTTTCACTTCCCCTTCCGTGGCTATGATGAGTATATAGAATGTGCTCTAATGTATCACGACACAAGAATAGAATACATGCTTAAATAAGAAGAGTATGCATTCGAGTCAGTAAAAGAAAATAGAGATTTGAGAGGGAGAGAGAAATGAATTAACACTCCCATCACATCTTGATCTCCTCCCGTTATTATACTTACCAAAAGCATAAAAACAGATGTTATGAAATTCCAAGACAATTCAGTACATAGAATGCTAGGAATTTTCTGTAACGTTTAAACTCTCCCGCACGCTCAGGCATACTATTCTGTCGGTTTCCTTATTTCCTTTCCTCAGTGGGCTATTTTTCATGTTGTAGCTGTGGGGCTTATAGCACCCTTCTTTTCCAAATATGGTTGCAGCTGAGCTAGTATTAATAATAATAATAATAATAATAATAATAATAATAATAATAATAATAATAATAATAATAATAATAATAGTAATAATAATAATAATAATAATAATAATAATATACGACCATATATCATTAAGCACAAAATTGTAAATTGGAAACTTTATCTAAAAAACAGTAAGTGATCTGGATGGAAGGACCCAGTTTTCCTCTAAAAGATCCCAGAAAAATAGGAATGAAGGAAAGTGTTGGTTTGGTACCTGGAGTGCTTTCATATTGATTACTAAGGATATTCTTTATGTGAGCTCTTCCTCAGTCACTTGACCTACGCTTACACTTCATGATTTTGCGATAGGTTAAGCCAATTCTTTGAGGTTCTCTCAAGTTCTCTGCTCAAAAGACCAAGGATCGGCTGAGAGAGTTTCTTATTTGGAGGTTTTTATATAACATTTTCTTTATTGTGGAGATGAATTTTATTTGATATAGATGATTTCTTTTACGTTCTTGTTGAAAAATAAAAATCACTAATGGTTTTGCTGTTTTGTTTTCAAGTCATTCTATTTTATCTGAAAAACTGGATATTTAGTAATTCAACCATAACATTGTGAAGATAAATTGTCTTTGATGTAAATGATTTCCTAAAATGCTTTAGTTGAACATATTTCACCAGTGCTTTTATCGATGTATTTTGAACACTATTTTAAGTGATATATTAGATATGTAGCCATTTAACCATCAGAACTTCTGATGAATTTAAAAATACGGAATATTAACTAACAAGTAATATTTGTATTTGAATTATCGCATTTCATTCCACAGAAAACCATTGACCAATCCTCCGCTTGGCAAGATGTCACAATTTGGAAACTCGAAGGTGGTGGACCTCTAAGGTAAGATGATTATTCAAGTTTGCAATGGGAGAATTTTTCTTTACTGTTTGTCTTTTGTGTTTATCAAAAGAAACTTAACATATTTATCTACATATTCATTTGTCGATGGATCTTTTGGAAGCTTTCACTGTTTATGCATCTTTAGAAAATCATAAATGACTTTTTTTCGTCAGGTTCATTGTATCTTCAACCTTCGATAAAAAACGTTATTTTACATTTCTCTTTTTTTTCATGGCACTTCTAATGTCCGTCATTTGGTATATCATAAGAGTGTGCCTTTGTATTCATCGGTGGTTTGTGTATCTTTTTACTAACTTTTTTTTAAGTCCTAACTGTTTTGGACTGCATTTATTCAATTTCTGTAGTGTTCCAAAGTTTACCGATCTTATCAATGACTTTGGCAATATACTGAATAGTGTAGATGATAATTGATCAGGGACCTCTTAAGGTATCGTAGTTGCTTGTATTATTATTATTATTATTATTATTATTATTATTATTATTATTATTATTATTATTATTATTATTAGCTAAAAAAGTCTTAAGCATTTCTATTATAAAAAGATAACATTCCGTTGATTCACATTACACCTAAAATGTTTCGTGAGGTCTATAAAATTTTCGATTTAACCAAAAATCTTCCTTCATATCAAAGTTTATCCCAAAAATATTCCAGAGATCGTTTGATAAAAACTGGTAAAACTGAATATATGGAAGACGATGGATTTTAAAGGATATTTCTTCAATAATTTTGTCAAAGCTCTATGTTCAGACTGTGTGTTGTCTTGTGTTATATTAGACGCGTTTATAAGTATTCCATGGGCTTCCACTGTCTTTGGTTAGAGTTATTGTGCTTGGGGGACAATCAGGAACACTATTCTGTTTCCTTATTTCCTTTCCTCACTGGGCTACTTTCCCTGCTGGAGCCCTTGGGCCTATAGCATGCTGCTTTTCCAACTAGGGTTGCAGACTACCTAATAATGATAATGATGATAATGACTGAGTAAAATTTGCCCCCACTTCCAATATTCATTCGGTTAAGATCAATCACCATGGCATTGGAAGGCTAGCTAAACTTTTTTTTTTTTTCTTTACAGGATGATTTCTTAAATTTGAATTACTAGCAAAGACTGTAACCGTATTCTTTATATTATGCGATCTGTTGCTTCTATTAGTATTGAGCATACTTCCTTTACGGCTACATAACGCAATCAGTAGTGGATACTAAGCATCAGATGCTTGGAGTACTGACTGACTTGTACAGCTTCACAATGACTGAAAATTACCTAACAAGCATCTCTAAAACGAAAAATGACCTTCAATTAGTATGGATATGCCACCATTATTCCATGGTGAATCTATACTGTACAGGTGTAAAATAGTAGCAGAGAAAACTGGCTGCTGTCAATAATATGATTTCTGTTGTGTGAATTAGAAAAAAAAAAAAAAAAAAACAATATCACTCGCAGATTAGCAAAAGAAAGAGTATGATAAACCACTATGACTGGCACTTACAGACCATGAGAAAGCTTTTCATTCTTTCAAAGCTTTAGCATTAATGGAAGGCCTTCGAAAGTAAAAAATAGATGAATAAAGATGTTAAGGAATCTCTAAAGGCCAAAAGTTGTTTTTAGCTGATTATCATCGCAGACACGAGTAGCTCCTTTATTTGGCCTCATGAACTATAAAGAAAAAAATCATACCTTGTAGCTAAAATAATTACCCATAGGGGGAAAACACTATTTCTCCCTAAAGTTATAATCTCAGATATATATAATTAACTTTATCAAAGCATCAGCTTTACAAAACCACTGTTGTATTTTGTTTTATTGCTTAGAATATCTTCAAACAACATTCCTATAAGTAATCCTATTTCTTACATTCTCAGGACAAACCCAGTTCTTGAAAACGCACGTGGGTTTTTTCTTGTTAATAACATAGATATACGTAATATGACTGAGTGATGTGAGACAAAATTGAAAAAAGGTAGAACGCGTTTATATTGCAGTAAGAGTGAGGATAAAAACTGTAGACGTTTCCCACAAGTTTTCTGATTTATGAACGCTTGTAGAGAGAACCGTTGTTCCCGCGCCTGGAAATGTAATTCCAGAAAGTGCTTGGCTATTTCCTCTTCCTTTATTACACCCCGTGAAAAAAAAAAAAAGATAACAAAGCAGACGGCCCCGGCATGGAGTACTTGATATTAGATAGTTTGCTTATGCTTCTCTCTTTGCTCAGGCATAATACTCCTTTTCAGTTCTATATTCCTTAAAAACTACTGCAAGAAATGTCACTAATACCAGTACCGTGTGTCCGTAAATTCGAGTGTTGGTTTTAATGCCCGATTATGAAAATATTAATGACTGTTCAGTAAAACGAATTGCTCTAAATTATTTAGAAAACTCAAAAGTTTTGCCTCATATGCAGTTTGTTTAGTTTGGGGTGTATTTTGGCGGGAATCAGAGAAAACTTGTCTTCAGTCTGTCCCTTTAAATGTCTGCTGTCATCCATACGACGGATAAATTTGTAATTAATCATCGCAACCAAGACATTAAAAAATGTAAACAGGTATGCATTTTGATTTAACTTAAGTAAGATATCCTAAAAAATCTTATAAACTTTTAGAAAAGGATAGTAAAGTGAATGTGTATGAATAAAAAAACGCACAAAACCAAGACATGAATTTACGGACACCTAGTACCTTTTCACTTAAGAATACTTAAGATAAAGAAGATAAATTTTTCATTAGGTTGTAGTCGGCTATTGGAAACTTTCATGATTCCTAATCAATGGGTCGGAAGTTCGAACCTCACCCAAGCCCAATAGAGCCAGGTGCCGTTTGCAGCCCCATTTTGAACTAGGGATAGTGGAGTTTTGGAGAGCCCATGGCTCCACCTACTAAGTCCTCAGTAGCCATTGTCTGGCTATCCCTGGTCCTAGCATGAGCGGAGAGTTGTCATTGGCTCTGATAAAGTTTATATATGGTCGGTCTCTACAACACTGTCTTTGCAGTTGCCATTCATAAGGGACCTTCAAACTCGAGGATTAAGTTTAGCTGTATATAATTTGAATTAATAAATTAATCTCTGTAGTTCAAATTCAAGATCTTAGTCGTTATAATCTTAGAATCTTTCTATTTCAAAATCCAAGAAGAGGGATGATTACGAAATTTTATGACCAGGTGTTCGATATGTAATCAATCCGCTAATCACTCTGCTGAGTCCAGTGAAACGACTGACGTTAGTGTCATAAAATTCCTGAGTGACGAGTCACTTCCAAGATGACAGAAGGTTTTGGCACGACTGTAGTTTCCAGTGCTTCACCGTGTTGCAGCAGCAGTGGCTTTATTTATATACATACATATATATATATATATATATATATATATATATATATATATATATATATATATATATATATATATATATATATATATATATATGTGTGTGTGTGTGTGTGTGTGTATATATATACATATATATATATATATATATATATATATATATATATATATATATATATATATATATATATATATATATATATATATATATATATATTGCGAAGATGGTCTAGTGTAGAGTAAATATTTTATCCATGTATTTCATTTCTCTTGTAGGTATAAGTAATTATATGTAAATTGCGTAAGATTTTTGTCGTTCATTTCACTATTTGCGTTATTGTTAAGAATTAACTTTTTATTTCATGTATTTTGTTATGAAGTCTTACATAACTATTTAGGAGTGCTGTATAAACCATATGAGGTACGAACAAAGGCTTATGTAATTTTTAATGTTATTGCATCATGTTTGAGAGATCTTACCAAGTGTTATATTTCCACGTGTTTGGAAGGTCCTTGAAAACTCCAGCATTAGTTTTTTTTTTTTTTTTTTTCCTTTTTTTATTTCGAGAACGGGGTGGGCGGAGCTGCTGAGAGAGGGTTGCCTTGCAAGCAAGGTTAGATTCTCCTATTCAATATGTGATCATTGGTAACCTTATGCCGCAAGGGACAGCCCCCCAACCTTCTAGACCCCTGACCTAGAAGAATCTTGAACAATTAAATCAATATATACGTGCCCCAGGGATGCAGAGCAGCAGAAGAGAACCAGCCTGTCCTGTGAAAGAGCCAACATTATCTCTCAACACATATCGTGTGCAGTGTATTCCAACGTTAAAGAAACTTTGAAGGAGATT
>NC_090735.1:73059781-73087281 GCF_036898095.1 Palaemon carinicauda | reverse complement strand
CGGTAACCATTCTTTGGTTAGTTCTGTAGGAAGACAATTGGAAAATCTTCCTGAAACTGTTGACACTTTTGAATAACATGATGAGGATTTACCTCTAAAGATAAAAACTAGATTTAAAAGCAAAACTCTTCGTCGAATGAAAGCTCTTTGTTTGATTATGAATATTGTCTTAAAAGTAAATACGTTCAGCAAATTAGAGGTCCGACTCAAAGGGTATTATACCACATATATAATCCCTTTATAGCAAACTATTATGCTAATAACCCACACTATGTTAATAATCCTTGAAAATGGAACGAGTTATTAACGTATGTGATTGAAGAATAAAAGAGTTGTTCACCGAAAAAAGGTTTATTTTCAAAAAGAAGTTCTACTGTATTCACTTTTTATAGAAAACTGGAAACGATTTCTAATTACTTGATTATTGTCTAATAAATATCATGCATCATTAGGGCTAAATAGATTAAAACAAATATCTAATCAATTTATTTATTGAGAGCAATTCTGCTCTAAAAGAAAATGCTACTTAATAAAAATCTGATGACTTACCGTATTAAGGTTGCCTAATTTTTCATTAAGTTTTTCATCCTCTTTCTTCATATTCTTACGAGCCTTTGCCCCTCGGAATCCGGCCTGGATCTTCAGAGCAGCATCTGCCAAGTCTGTGGAAGTGGAAAAGGAGTTCAGGGAAGGTCAAATACTACTACTAGAAGAAAAAAAAAAAAAAAAAAAAAAAAAAAAAAAAAAAAAAAACACTCGTTAAGCTCTTTCAATGACAGGAAGAGAAGGGCTAATTGTGCCTTCGTATCACGCTCGTATTAGTTGTTTTAGGGTGAATGTAGTTAGTTGGGACAGGCATATTTCATTATTATTATTATTATTATTATCATTATTATTATTATTATTATTATTATTATTATTATTATTATTATTATTATTATTATTATTATTATTATTATTATTATTATTTTCTTGTTATTATAAGGAGGTGATTTACCAGCGCAGAGCTAGCGGGATAGGCGTAAATTTTCTAATGACTTGTCAAATCGATTTTATTTACGTGCAAGTCGTTGTTTATCTTGGTCAAAATACGATTACCTGAAGCTAGTTTTTCGATATAGGTAGGTAAGTAGGTAAGAGTACGGCATCTAGTTAGGAGGTGTTCTTTATTGTTTCTTCTTAAAGTGTGGTTTTTCAGTCATAACTTTCTAGATTTTGCACCCGGTCTGTCCCAACGAACTACAAAGGCTCCGTTGTATTTTTCTTTCTCGTTATAAGATAGCTATTTAGGACGGTGACATGAGGGGTCGTCATTGCAATAACTCTTTAATGATAACGTCTAAGACAGCCTTCACCGCCGGAGGCTTATTTTTTTTTTTATTAAGATATTGTTGACCTTGAAATTTTGGAAGATAACGACAATTTATTTTTTGTAATTACAAAAAAAAAAAAAAGAAAAAGAAAAAAAGAACTGATGACGCTAAAGAAAACCTTAATAATCTGGTTTATCGTTCATTCATATATGTTCCTATCTAAGATTTTTTTTTCAATATTAGTCATAACTAATAATGAAGATTATTTAAAGGAAAGACACCGTTTTTCTTTGTCACAATTTTTCACGCATTTGCAAGATTTAGTATATAAACTTTAAAGTTTCAATTCTGATGAATTATCGGTGTAAAATATATAAGAGAAAACTATAGTAGTAATGAAAATTTTATGTGAATGCTTTCCCGCTGGAATAACGTCCTGTTTAAAGAACATCAGTATTCAACAATTTTATTATTTTATGATTTATTTCGCAAATGGTGAGTAATTCATTGCCGTTCTCAAATATATACCAAACAATCAGCCAATATTAAAAATTGTTCCTGAATTATTTTCCATCAGTACACCAAAATATTAATGAAATATTTTTACAGAAATGTTCAGATTTGTTTAGTATTAAACGTTGGCAAATAATAAATAATAGGGCATGTCATGTAATATAGATAAAAGCACCTTGATAATCTAAAGGCAAATATGTCAACTCATATCAATGTGCTGACAAGCAATGAATAATATAAGTACTGTTAAATTAATATAGATAAAAACTCCTTCATATTGTAAAGGTAATGAATGAAATATAACTATCACAATGGTTATGATTAAAGATAGTGCCTTGGGTGCATTTTCATAAAAAACCACACTGTGCTTGTTTGTCACTGTTTATGCGTCCTGAAAGGCAGATGACGTAGTTATCTTAATTATCAACTGGCACGAAAGATTGGAAAAACATCGTTGGGGAAACCTAATATAAGGAAAAGAAAGATAATTATTAGACTTGTCACTTTCGGAGAAATAAAGAAAGAGAAATGTAGGTGCAAGCATACAGACAAAAGAACAGGAAAATAAAATCATCATGAAAAAGAGAGAGAGAGAGAGAGAGAGAGAGAGAGAGAGAGAGAGAGAGATTATTATTATTATTATTATTATTATTATTATTATTATTATTATTATTATTATTAGAATAAAATTCAAAGTGCCCAATTAAAAAGAAATATCAAGATAATATGTATATATATATATATATATATATTTACATATTTGTATGTATATGTATATTATCTTTATATATATATATATATATGTGTGTGTGTGTGTGTGTGTGTGTATTCAAGTGTATATATATATATATATATACATTATATTTATAATATATATATGTGTATATACATGTATATATATGTATATGAATGTGTATATATATATATAGATATATATATATATATATATATATGTGTGTATATATATTAATGTGTGTGTGTTTATACGACAATCCTGAAAAGAATCACTCCAAAATCCAATGAATAACAACCTTTTACAACTTGTCACATCAGGTCCTCTCAATCGGTCAGGGTTCAGTGATGTCGATATTATCTGTAATCACATTAATTGAAGATACCAAATAAGTTTCCGTTTCATTCAGAGATTTTACTCTTTTAGACAAAACGAAGAGGAATATTGAAAAAAGTTAAAAAGTATTTGCTTGTGAAATAGGTTTAAAAAGCTCAGAATAAGAATAAGAAAAAGAATAGAGATCATAGATAAAAAGTTAGGTAAAGTTAATGATGAAGAACGATATAATTTTAATGAAAATGAAGTAAAATAAGAAATAAACAAATATTGATAGAAAGTTTTGAGAAGTGTAGATAAGGTATAATCACGACAGCGCAGACAATTATTTCTTGTAAATAAATATTCATAAAGGAAAAATAATAGTGTAAGATTTTTTAAAGAAAATAGATCTATAGTAAAAAGATATATGAAAGACTAGTAGTTAATTAATCACTAATAAAGAATAAAAGATATATAGAAAAAGTCCTGAAATGTTTCGGTGAACCATAAAAAGAAAAAATTTCTGAAAGCATAGAAAATTGACAATTTCAATATGAATATTTGTTTCATAGCTTCACTTGTTTTACATTCCTGAAATTTGTCGGTTACCTACCTTCATAACTATCATTAAATAAAGGCTAACAATTTTGATCAAAAACATTAATGGATTATATCCATTTATACACCTTTTTTTAATTGAGGTAATAAGCTCTTTATTTTAGAATTTCAAGACAGGTTGTGACTGGTACAAAATTCCAGATATATATATATATATATATATGTGTGTGTGTGTGTGTGTGTATATGTATATATATATATATATATATAGAAATATATATATATATATATATACATATCCATATATATATATATATATATGGATATGTATATATATATATAGAAATATATATATATATATATATACATATCCATACATATCCATATATATATATATATATATTCATATATATATATATATACATATATATGTATATATATATATATATATATATATGAATGTGTGTATGTGTATGAGGGTAAAAAAAAAAAAACCACAACAAATGCAGCCGTTTCTAGTCGACTGCAGGATAAAGTCCTTAGATATATCCTTATTTATGTCTGACGTTTGGTCATTTCAACACCACGGTGGCCATTGCATATATATTATGCGTGTTTATATATATATATATATATATATATATATATTGAGAAAAGAGTTAGAGAGGAAGACCCCATCTGTCTTAAATTATTCGCACCATGCCAAGAAGAAGTTTGTGGAATTTAGATTGGGAAAATGTAGGAATTAATACTAATTCGGTTTATGGAATTATGGGAGAAATTGCAAAAGATAATTGAAGATTCGAATGGGATGAGCATGGGAGGGAAAGCTTTTGGTAAACAAAATAAGATTATCAAAAAAAAAAATAAGTATTTAATCAGATGGTCCTACCAGTATTAACTTATGCATCTAAAACTGGGAACCTTATTAAAACGTTAGAACATAAAGTTGTTACAACTCAAATAGTTATGAAAAGAGTAATGAAGGGAATACCACTCAGAGATAAAATAAAAAAAAAAAAAAACATGGATGCGAGAGCAAACTAAAGTAGAGGATATTCTATCATTTAAGAAAAAGAAATGGACGTGGTAGGACATATAAAGAGAATAACATATTAGATGGATATTAAGAATAACAGAATTTGTCCTTAGATATTGCAAGAGAAGCAAGCAAATAAAGAGATGACGATGGATTGACGAATTATGAAAGTTTTCTTGTGTGGACTAGCATAGAAGGACCCTAAACGGACATATCTGAGGCCTTTGTTCTTTAGTGAGCTAGTAATAGCTGAACATATATATATATATATATATATATATATATACAAAGTATGTGTGTGTATTTGTGTGAATGTAAGTTATTATATTATTAAAGTAACTAATGAAAGTTTTCAACTGCGTCAACCTAGTCACAGAGACCACCGTGAATTAGTTTAATATATATACGATTAGTCATTTCATAAAATGATTTAACTATCTCTAATTTCATGCAACATTAGTTTTCACATCACGATACTTTGGTGTTCATTTTGTAAACTTTGCCATGGGTTTGACAGTGAATAAAAACTAAAACTTTTCACATGGAAGATTTCAAAATATTCCGTTTTCACATCAATCTGTATATTACTTGCAAGTTCTCTCTCCCTCTCTCTCTCTCTCTCTCTCTCTCTCTCTCTCTCTCTCAAAACTTATAGTGACGGTTGATATATTGACAGAATATGAGGGAATTTGAAAAGCAAACCCAATTTTATAGCCTGACGTGGAACCCGAATATATTGGTTGTACTTTGCGAACAGAATTTGAATAAATATGAGCTGTGAGCAACATTATTCCACAGAAAAGAATTTCCACTGAAAGATGAATCCAGTAATGCTGGAATACTCACGATTATTTTTCATTCCTTTATTCAGTTTCTTATGTAAAATATATTTGAATTCAGATGAATTATAAACAACTGGGAATATTCGAGGATTTATAGATAATATCGTAATAAAAACTTATTATACGCCGATTATTATTATTCATATGATTATACATTTCTCTTTAAAGAATAATCCTTAGTTGAATGTTTACGTTTTATCCGCTCGGGAGGTTTACAGTTTTATTCCAATCCCTTATTCTTATCGTTTACGATATCTCGCCATGACAAGAATGTATATATTAATACACACACACACACGCACACACACACACACACACACACATATATATATATATATATATATATATATATATATATATATATATATATATATTAATATATATATATATATATATATATATTAATATATATATATATAATATATATACGATAGAATAACTGCCAAGATGATACTGGCCGAAAGTGAAGTGACTCCCAGACTACTACCTAGATTATTTTGCAAAATGTGGGATGTAGAGGAAAACCCTGATGAATGGGAGTTGGGAGTGTTGGTGAAAATAGCAAAACCTTAAACCAGACTAATTGCAATAATTACAGAGGCATAACACTTACGTCAGTTGTTATGAAAATATATAATATGCTTATTTTTAAGAGACTGGAGAGAAAGATTGATGAAAAGGTGAGAGATGAACAAGAAGGATTTAAAAAAGGTAGAAGTTGCACTGACCAAATTATTAATTTGAGACATGTTGTACAGCAATGCAAAGAATATAGAAATCCTCTTTTGATGGCATTTGTGGGCTATGAAGAAGCTTCTGATTGTGTGGACCGGCAAATTTTCTAGAGAGTCCTGCGGCATTATGGAATTCCTCTTAAATAGGTAAATTTGATTATGTCTCTTCATGAGCATAGCAAGTGCAAAGTTAAGGGTAATGGAGTCTTATCAAATGAGATTCCAGTGAACAGGGGAGTACTCTAAGGGAATGTGTTGTCACCTATGTTGTTTATCCCTCTCATTGATTTTGTCATGCGTAGAACAGTCAGAGAGGGTGGAGAAGGATTGGACTTTATTGGTGATAGGAATTTAGCACACCTAGAGTATGGTGATGATGCTGTCATTGTTAGCCGAACACCACAGAATTTGCAATACTTGCTTACCAAAACGCATGAAATATCACAAGAGATTGGGCTGAAGATAAATAGAAGAAAGATAGAGATGATGAGAATGGAGCATGCAATGGAAGAGGAAATATCACATGAAGGAGAAAGGATTAATGAGGTAGAATCATTTAAGTATTTAGGAACCATGATCTCCAATGCAGGGTCTTTAGAACTAGAGTTTAGTGAAATTTTGAAAAAATCAAATCAGGCAATGGCTAGGTTAAGTAAAATCTGTAAATTAAATCGCCTGAAATTATATATAAATATCAGACTATATACCAGTTTAGTGAGATCGGTGTTACTCTATTTACATTAGTCATGGTATGATAATGAAAGAATCTCCATTAGATTTCGTATATTTGAAAACAAAGCCCTCAGAAGGATATTGGGAGTTAATTGACAGTACAGGATTAGAAATGAAACTATAAGAAAGATTACTCGAGTGCCCTATATGGATGAGATCATGATGAGGGGTAGATTGAGATGGTTTGGGCAAGCTCTTCGCACTCCCCAAGAGAGATTAGTTCACCAAACGTTCAGATGGGTTCCACAAGGCAACAGAGGAGTTGGAAGACCAAGACCTACATGGCTGAGAACTATGAAGCACGTAGTAGAAGATGATGAATGGAGAAGTATTAAATTAAAAGCTCAAGATAGAGACGAAAGGGGAAATCTAACCGAGGACCTTAGCGTCAACAGGTATAAGAGATGATGATGATGATGATGATATATATATATATATATATATTATATACATATATATATATATATATATATATGCATATAATATATATATATATATATATGTGTGTGTGTGTGTGTATATATATATACTGTTTTTATATATACATATATATATATATATATATATATATATATATATGTTGTGTGTGTGTGTATAAATATATATATATATATATATATATGTATATATACATATTTATATATATGTGTATATATACTGTTTTTTATATATACATATATATATATATGTGTATATATACATATACATACATATATATAATATATATATATATATATATATATATTATAGCCATGATAGAAAAAATTAAAAGACTTGACTGAAGTTAAAGCTTTCGTCTTGTCATTTCTTGCGTGCCTGTAATACACATTTTACGCTTATCACATGCCAGCTTTTGTGATTTCTACACGTACACACGCAAATACAATCGCACACATATATATATATATATATATATATATATTGTTGTTTAAGGATTTCTGGCACCAAATTTTATCCAGTTCAAAGGAAAGCTACATTGCTTTAAGCAAAAGAAAGTTTTCTATTATGTCATAAATAATAATTACAACCAAGCAAACAGTAATGGAAAATACGCAATTTTGTCATTCATGGGAACGAAATAAAGGTCGTTCAGGATATATGTTGTTCTAAAATATATTCATTAAATCAAAATCGTTTATTATTGATAAATAAAACATGTTCTACATATATATCTTTAGAAAACACTTGCAACATAATATTGATTGTAAATCTCTAGCTAATTTCTTCATAAAATGCTTCATTCATAATTATGAGAGTTCTTCGGGTAATGACAATCAAGTAACTATCCCGAGAGAGAGAGAGAGAGAGAGAGAGAGAGAGAGAGAGAGAGAGAGAGAGAGAGAGAGAGAGAGAAATAAATTATCATTTCCACCACAGATGTCTTCCACTAATGCCAATTTACTAAAGTGCTGTTTGTGGAAGTTAATTAACTCCGTGCGTCATTAATTATTTCATTTAATTTCAAATGTGAGCGAATAGCGAATACTTTATGTATATATATATATATATATATATGTGTGTGTGTGTGTGTGTGTGAGTGTGTGTGTGTATGAGTGTGCCTGTGTATGTATATAATGTAGTCGCTACAATAGTCCTTTGTTCTAAGTAAAAGAATTGGTGAAAAGGGAAAGAGGAAATTAACTATTAGCTTTTTAACCGTTCAAGAAAACTTAAGACAGTATTGTCATGGCCTCTGCACCATGGTCATCCACCTGTCTTGGGTTAGAGATCTCTTGCTTGAGGATACACTCAGGCACGCTATTCTATCTGTTTCTTTATTTCCTTTCCTCACTGTGCTATTTTCCCTGTTGAAACCCTTGTGTTTATAGCACCCTGCTTTTTCAACTACGGTTATAGTGTAGATAGTGGTCATCATCATCATCATCTTCTCCTCCTATGCCTGTTGACGCAAAGGGCTTCGGTTAGAGTTCGCCATTCTTCTCTATCTTGAGGCTTTAATTCAATATTTCTTCATTCATCATCTCCTGCTTCACGCTTCGTAGTCCTCCGCCATGTAGGCCTGGGTCTTCCAACTCTTCTAGTACCTTGTGGAGTCCAGTTAAACGTTTGATGGGCTAATCTCTCTTGGGGTTCGGAGAGCTTGTCCAAACCATCTTCATCTACCTCTCACCGTCATCTATACCCATCTGCGGCTCTAGCAATCCCTTATAGATTCATTTCTAATCCTGTCATGCCATTCCACTCCCAATATCCTTCTGAGAGCTTTGCTCTTACATCTACAAAATCTGTTGGATATTGTTTCATTGTCATACCATGACTCATGTACACACAGTAATACAGATCTCACTATGTTGATGTATAGTCTGATTTTATATGTAATTTTAGGTGATTTTATTTCCAAATTTTACTTAACCTAGCCATTGTCTGATATGCTTTTTTTAAACCTTTCACTACACTCTGATTCTGACGACCCTGTATTAGAGATTATAATTCCAAAATACTTAAGTGATTCTTCCTCATTGATCCTTTATCCTCCCCATGATATTCAATCTTCCATTGTATACTCCGTTATAATCATCTCTATTTCTCCTCTATTTATCTTGAGCCAAGACTCATGTGATATTTCATGCATTCTGGTAAGCAAGCATTACAAATCTTGTGGTGTTCTGCTAATAACAGCATCATCAGCATGCTTTAGGTATGCTAATTTCTTATTACCAATCCAGTCCAATCCTTCTTTGTCATCTCCAATTGTTTTAACCATTACAAAATCCATGAGGAGAATGAATAACATAGGTGACAACACATTCACTTGAAATACTCCGCTGTTCACTGGAAATTCATTTGATAGGACTCCGCTGACATTAACGTGTACTTGCTATGTTCATGAACAGACTTAATCAAATTCACATATTTGATAATAATAATAATAATAATAATAATAATAATAATAATAATTATTATTATTATTATTATTATTATTATTATTATTATTATTATTATTATTATTATTATTATTATTATAAGATAAGAGCACTGCATGGAGGCTGGAAATGCGTGGTTACAAAGATAGGTTTAAGTTACCAGCAGAGATATTAGTAAAGTGACATTTTCTAATCTAAAATAAGTTGTAGGTTTAACAAAACAAAATAATAGATATATTTCTAGATGACAATATCGGGCTTAGATTCACGATAAGATTGCTCAAGAACTAGTAATATTTCACGAGAATTTGAAAGAGGTATGAATACCAGCTGAGATATAAGTACTAGTCTTCCCAGAAAAAAAGTGGATATGAAATACTCGTTGTAGCAATCAACATATTATGTTAAATGATGAGCTATGTGAACCATCACCTTCAGTAAAATAAAACTACTTTTGTAATATAAAGCAGAATCTCTTTTTTATACATAAGCCTATAAACTACAACGATGTGGGGATGGAAACTAAGTAGTCATAGAGAGAGTAGACTGAGAATTTGATGTATAATTGGAAAAGCAAAGAACAATCATTTATTAAAAAAAAAAACTCAGATATTAATAAAAGACTCCCATCTCTCTCACCAACGCAAAAGTAAATTATAGTCAAATACACACAACTTATTTTAGAATTTGTTTCAGACAATAAAGAGGTCATGATAAAAAGTAAATATTTCGACGAAACTCAGGCTTTCCAATTCAATTGGTATATTTTATGATTATTTGATGAGTAGATGTGCCATGATATCAGCTTTCACGCTTTGTCAGGCCGGGGTAATGTTTTGTTCATGTCCCCTTTCTCATTTTATCTCTGTAATTTTTTTTTTACATACGATTCTAATTTCTAATACCAAGAAAACTAAATAAGAATCTATTGAATCAACGTAGATTAAAGAAACAAAATGAACGAACATAGTGTTTGATAATGTAGGACAACACATCTCATACAGAGCCATCAAACTTGCAATTATTTACCTTTTCGAGCGATACTCCCTACCGCATGCTTCTTCTCTAAGCCATTTTGACTACCATCTGTCTAAGCTATTGCTTCGGTCCAAGCTCCTCCAGTAAGGACAACGAGGCATTTGGGAGTCCATTTGTAACTGTCATCAAAGTCGTAAGTCTCCCATCTAAAGCCTTGATGCACCATCTACCACCAGTCCTCTGGAGTTCAGAGTCTTACAGTTCCATCTACTATTTGTCTCGGAAACTTATTGCATTTGCAATCCTCAATTCTCGCTGAATGACCCCTCTCTGCCAAGCTCTCCGAGGAGGTGGCTTTCAGTTTATCTTCATGGCAAGTTTAATTCCACAGTATATAAGATTTTGTACCTTTTTATGGTTCAAATATTTCCTTTTTTTATTTTTCTAGCCTGTTACGTTTAGTACACGACTTATCAAGAAGTATTTTATTATTTCCGCCAAGCAGGTATTACGATCGAGTCGGTGTTTTTATTTGTGTGTCTGTGGACATTTGCTTGTGGAAAGGATTACGTCAAAACTACTTGGCAGATTTTGATAAAATTTTCACCTTAGGACATGGACGACTTCATTAAATTTTGAAGCTGATCCGGATTCTATATCCGGACTTTCATTTTACACGTTTCTGTGGATAAGATTACGTCAAAACTACTCGACGGATTATGACGAAATTTTCACCTCAGTTACATCTTAGGTCAGGGACGACTCCAGAAATCTCTTATTGTTCTTATTTTCTATTATGCATTTCCTCAATTATGTTAAATGCTAAAAACATATGACATAGTTCTGAATCTTAATTGCAAATTATTTATATTTTTATATTTTTTACTTTTATACCTTTTCACAAATCGACATTAACTAAACAATAGGTGGATATTAAGGGAACGGATCTTGGTCAATCATAAGATTTTTATAAGATTCTTATTAAAGTTCAAACTTGCAACGAATGTGTTTATGTTGAAGTGGTACACCTGAGTCTCTCATTATAGTTTATGCATTAAAGATCTATTTTAATGTTATTACTTTTCTTCAAGAATTTCATATTAATTTTTCATTACTTCTCTGGTAGTTTATTTCTTTCTTTCCTTCTTTCTTCACTGGGCTATTTTACCACTGTTGGAACCCTTTGGCTTACAGCACCCTGCTTTTCCATCTAGAGTTATAGCTTAGCTAGTAATAATGATAATGATAATAAAAATCTCTTTTTCCCGCCGCTAAATAAAATAAACAATTCTAGCAAGTGAATGAATAAAATCTATAAGTTTGAAACGAAGGAAAGGATAATGGAATAATGGAAACATTCAGCTTTCTCTTCATTGTTTTACCAACTAATGGAATATTAAGGAAGATATTACGTAATAGGCTCATGTATTGTTCACCAACCGAGGAGTGAATGGAACAGTCTATAAAGCCTTTCGTGCCTGTAAAGGTTATTCGATTCTTCATATAACTGGTTTGATACACGCACAACTCTCTCTCTCTCTCTCTCTCTCTCTCTCTCTCTCTGAGGAAATATGAAAATTCCTATAGGAAACACATTGATGCCGCTAAGGCTATCCCCTTCAATGAAAATTTATATATATATATATATATATATATGTATATATATATGTATATATAAATGTATGTATATATATATATATATATATATATATCCTTTTCTGAGTGGAGATACCCTAAAGTGGTGAAAGGAATTGTGTATCGCCATGATCATCAAAGCTCTAATAGTCAGGGTGGGCCACTCGTAGTAGGTTGGTTTGCTGTGAGCGATGACAGGAAAATCTCCCACTATCACTAATCAGTACTGGTCAGCGTGGTAATGAGAACCGACCAAATCCCAGAAATGAATTGACATGCCTTTTTCTTGAAGTGGACTACAAACAGCTGTATTTGTGATTGTGTGTACTATATATATATATTATATATATATATATATATATATATATATATAAGTATGTGTGTATAATAGGTATGCGTATTAAAGGCCTGACATGGACATATATAACAGGTACGAATTCCGATTCCTTCTGAGTAGTATCAAGTATTTGCGTTTTAGTATGCGCACACACGTATGTTTAATGGCCCAAGAGGACTGCCTGCATCGTCTATTAGGCCGCGAGGAACCACCAAGTCAGAGGAATTGCCCAACTGGATGTTTTCCTTTTAACATTCCGGTCTCAAGAGACGGTGCCATCTGCGCTGACTTAAAATTGCAAAGAGTTGTTGAGTGTTATTGAATTAGCCAGACCTGCTGCTGTTTTGTAACAGACATTTTCAAGTCCTGCACACTCTCTCTCCTCTCTCTCTCTCTCTCTCTCTCTCTCTCTCTCTCTCTCTCTCTCTCTCTCTCTCTTTTGAAGAAGTTTGCGGTAGTAAAGAGGAATATTGTGTTTTTTAGTTGTGGCTAAATTCTTTTCAATTGTGTATTCAGGTTAGCATGTTTGAGAGACCGCATTTATCTATTTATTCATTTAGGCAGAAATGTCCCATGTATTTATGTACATTAGGTGAAAAACTATCGGTGCACTGGGGATCTGATAACCGATGCCTACTGTGAACATTCAGTCAGCCACTGCTGTTGTAGGAGGGTTGACAAGCCTGAGTGTGGTTTGTTCATAACTCTGGTGACCACTATTTCATTGTCTTTCGTTCATTTATTATTATTATTATTATTATTATTATTATTATTATTATTATTATTATTATTATTATTATTATTACTTGCTAAGCTACAACCCTAGTTGGAAAAGCAGGATGCTATAAGCTCAGGGGCTCCAACAGGGAAAATAGCCCAGTAAGGAAAGGAAACAGAGAAAAATAGAATATTTTAAGAAGAGTAACAACATTAAGATAAAGATCTACGTAATCTATGTAAACTATAAAAACTTTAACAAAACAAGAGGAAGAGAAATTATATAGAATAGTGTGCCCGAGTGTACCCTCAGTCAAGAGAACTCTAACCCATGACAGTAGGAGACCATAGCACAGAGGCTATGGCACTACCCAAGACTAGAGAACAATGGTTGGATTTTGGAGTGTCCTTCTCCTAGAAGAGCGGCTTGTCATAGCTAAAGAGTCTCTTCTACCCTTACCAAGAGGAAAGTGGCCACTGAACAATTAAAGTGCAGTGACCCCTTGAGTGAAGAATTGTTTGGTAATCTCAATGTTGTCAGGTGTATGAGGACAGAAGAGAATATGTAAAAAATAGGCCAGGTTATTCGGTGTGTGTGTGTGTGTGTGTGTGTGTGTGTGTGTGTGTGTGTGTAGGCAACGGGAAAATAAACCGTATGTCATAAATCAATCATACTTTCCTCTCAAATCCATGCATGTAGATTTCTAGAGAGTGGTAGCCACATGCACGTGAACACCTGCATATTATGCATCGCCGCTGTAAGTCACCTCCATCAGATTAATTTTGCAAGAGTCTCGTGCAATACATAAACTTTGGAATAACACCAAGAATAGAAGCCATTAAGAAACACAGACTACAAATCCACTGTTTGCAACCGGTAATCACGGGTAGTTCCTCATGCTAGAGGGATTATTAAGTCCCTTATCTACTTGCCTTTTTCTTTTGGAACACCCCCACCTTCGTAATGCGAGGACCGAGCGACACAGCTTGCTATATTTACGAGACTATCCCTTTCCAAATGAATTTATTTCAGACTGACAGGCACATAGATAGTTAGTGAAATTGGAGACTGGATAGATTTCTAGATTGCAGGATTAAAGGTTTAAAGGTCGTTCATGAATGGCCGAGGCTGAGGACAGTGACAATGCCCTAGAGAATGACCATAAATACATATAATCAGTGCTCAAATCCCTCCCCAGCAAAGCTAGAATAGGGAGAGTCAGGGAATAATTTTTTATAGCTCCCTCAAAACCCCACATCTTCAGTTCACAGGGATGGCGAGATTACAGACACTACAAAAATAACATCACAGCTTAAGAGGGACTGGAATCCCAATCCAGTAGATCGCTAGATGATATATTAAGGCCTATTGGGAAATACAGATTATTTTAGTAGTTAAAATGCATCACTAGGTAGTAGTGAGACAAAATTATTATTGTACTTTAATTATTTATTTAGACTGGCAGACTCTAAAATCTAAGTTTTGGTATGTATAGGACGAGTTATATTAAAACTTAAAAGTAATCGAAATTTACAGTAATTTAGGTTTGTTAAGGAAGGGGGTTATAACCCCTTAAATATCGTTATAAAGGGACAGGATTTGAATGAATTAAGGCCAAACTCAAATTGGTGTGTAATTATAAAAAAAAAGTTGCACATGCAATATGCAAAGCCATCTAAATTGGATGTGAGCTTACAGATATTTCAAGTAATTACGTCATACAAAAATTACAATTACAGTAATTAACTTTTCCTAATGACTCCAAAAACAGAAGTTGTATAATTTATAGTAGGTACGTGGATCTAGAGAACATGTTTTGACAAGCATTAAAGAAGGTTGTGATGAACAATAGGAAAATACGTTTACAGGATTTTAACTACTTAAACGACATACCGGGTATGTGATTATAGATAATATATATATATATATATATATATGCATTATATATGTATATCAAAGTACACATGCACGCACGCACATATACACAAAACACACACAAACACAACCACACCCACACGCACAAACACAAATATAATATATATATATATATATATAGATATATATATATATATATATATATGTATGTATGTATATATATATATATGTATACATATATTCATATATATATATGCATAAATTGATTTATATATATGTATATACTGTATATATATATATATATATATATATATTCTTTATAATCACATACCTGGTATGTTGTCATTTAAGTAGTAGATATTCACAAATAGAGATGGTCACGCACACATATGTACTCACAAACACTTGTGAGTACATTAGTACATACTATCCTCAAAACAATAAGAAATGGAACGACCCTGGATACGATGGAATAACTGCAGAGATGATACTGGCCGAAAATGACTCCCAGAGTACTTACAAGATTATTTTGTAGATTGTGGCGTGAAGAGGCAAAACCTGATGAATGATAGTTGGGAGTATTTGGTGAAAATAGCAAGAAAAAAAGTAGGAGACCTGACTGATTGCAATAATTACTGAGGCATAACACTTACGTTAGTTGTTATGAAAATATATAGTATGCTTATTCTAAAGAGACTGGTGAGAAAGATTGATGAAAAGCTGAGAGATGAACAAGCAGGATTCAGAAGAGGTAGAAGTTGCATTTTGAGACATGTTGTGCAACAATGCGTAGAATATAGAAATAAACTTTTGATGGTATTTGTGGAATGAAAAAGCACTTGATAGCGTGCAACGGTCAATTTTATGGAGAGTCCTGCGTTATTATGGAATTCAACTTGAATATGTAAATTTGATTAAGTCTGTTCATGAGCATAGCAAGTGCAAAGTTGATAACAATGGAGTCTTATCAAATGAATTTCCAGTGAACAGTGGAGTACCCCAAGGGAATGTATGGTCACCTATGTTGTTTATCCTCCTTTTAGTTTTTGTAATGTGTAGAACAATCGGAGATGGTGGAGAAGGATTGGAATGGATTGGTGATAGGAATTTAGCAGACCTAGAGTATGCTGACAATACTGTCCTTGTTAGCAGAACACCACAGGATTTGCAATGCTTGCTTACCAAAATGCATGAATTGTCACACGAGGTTAGGCTGGATATAAATAAAAGAAAGACAGAGATGATGAGAACGGAATATGTAATGGAAGATGAAATATCATATGAAGGAGAAAAGATTAATGAGGTAGAATCATTTAAGTATTTAGGAACAATGATCTCCAATACAGGGTCTTTAGAATAATTAGAGTTTAGTGAAAGACTGAAAAAAAGCAAATCACACAATGGATAGGTTGAGTAAAAATTAGAAATCAAAACGATATTGGGAGTTAAATGGCAGGACAGGATTAGAAATTAAACTATAAGAGAGATTACTCGAGTGCCATATGTGGATGAGATTATGATGAGGGGTATATGGAGATGGTTTGGGCATGCTTTTTGCACTCCCAAAGAGAGTTTAGTTCACCACACGTTCAGCTGGGCTACACAGGGCACTAGAAGAGTTGGAAGACCCAGACCTACATGGCTGAGGACTATGAAGTACGAAGCAGATGATGAATAGAGAAGTATTGAATTAAAAGCTCAAGATAGAGGTGACTAGTGAAATCTAACCGAGGCCCTTTGCGTCAATAGGCATAGGAGGATATGTTGATGATAATGGTGATGATATATATATATATATATATATACATATATACTTATATATACGTGTACATTAATATGAATATATATAGAACTGTATATACTGTATATATATATATATATATATATATGTATATATATACATATATATAGTATACTGTATATATATTTATATTTAATTATATATACATATACATTAATATGCATACATATAGAACTATCTATATCTCCATATATATATATATATATATATACATATATATATATATATATATATGTATAAGTATATATAGATAGATAAATAGATAGATATACAGAGACAGATTTAAATATAAATATAAATATATATGTATATATATAACATATATATATATATATATATATATACATATATATATATATATATATATATTTATATATACATATATATATATATATATATATAAAACTTGTTCCTCTGCTTTATTTCCTTGATGGTTTGTGATTAAACAGTAAGTTCTCATAAACCCGTAAGCAGTATTTTTGGTGAGTATTTCGTCAACAATATTGCATTGGATGAATCACAATTGGTAATGTTCTCAATGTAAATTGTCATAATTGATATAATTTAATTATGATGGGGTTATCATAAATAGTATTATTATCATTATTGTTGTTACTTTTGTTTTTGTTGTGACTTGTATAAAATTCTTTGAATGAAAAACTAATTCAAAGAGGAGCACCAGTAAAAGAACATAAGCAGGACCCTTTAGCCCGTAATGGCTCCCAGAAGGGAAGATAGCGCATGGCATTGATGAAAAAGAGAGGCATTTCAATACCGTTCACTAAAGGTTAAGTCGTTTATAAGGACATCTTGTTTGTCTAAAACGCAAAAGAAGGTATTAAAAAATATATCTAATCCAGATCAGTGAGTTTTAAAATAAGCTGATAGACACTTTTCTATTTTCCACTCATCTCTCCTGCATGATAAAGAACAAGAGTCTCTCTCTCTCTCTCTCTCTCTCTCTCTCTCTCTCTTATATATATATATATATATATATATGTATATATATATATTTATATATATATATATATATATATATATATTTTGTCACGCTGAGCGGCAACCACTCGGAAAACAACAATCTGCCATAAAATGCTGTACTAGCGCGTTGTAGTTGAGAAACGGGAAGGTGCGGGAAAGGTTGAATCTATGTGCGTACGTGTTTTTGCATTGCTATCTAAATATTTAATCGTCAATTTCAACAGGTCGTGTACACTAATTATATAGATATTCATCTTAATATATCGCTGATTATGTGTGAGTGTTTGAAAGCGTTAATTTAGTGTCTTATCTAAATGTGCAACTGAATAATCCTTAAAACTATTTTTAAATAAGCATTCGTATAGTATTGTATTAGCTGAGATATCTGTTAAGCAGATAACGCTATTACGAATGACCTCATAAAGATAAGTACTTCCCCTACGTCTTTTAATTTGTGCGGAACAAGTGACCTGACCCGACCCGACCGACCTCCACAATAGCGGTAAGACCATAAAGTGCTTTAACAGCCTCATGTATCCTTAGCCATTACTGTAACTGCTATAGTTCTTGGCCAACGACCTTCCACAATTTGGAAGTTTTGGCGGCTCTTTCTTCGGACGGTCTCTTCTTACACAATGGCATGGAATTTTGTAGTCGGTCTTATCCGGTTAAACCGAATCCAAATACATATATCGATCAATGGATTTTATAGCAGACCCCAGCTCTTAATTTTAGCTCGAATGAAAGGGGATCACCAGACTCTGCTCTCTCTCTCTCTCTCATCTCTCTCTCTCTCTCTCTCTCTCTCTCTCTCTCTCTCTCTCTCTGTATGTATGCATGTATGTATGTGTTTTTGTAAGACAAAATCATTCATAAAAACAGTAAAACAACTGAATGAAAATTTCTAAAAATATGTTAAATATTCATATGGCAATTGTGAACATAATTGGTCTCGTAAGTATCTCCATGCATTCTTAGTATTTGGTCTTATGACATCAGAAACAACGACTGTTATTATAGTACTAATAAGTACTAATATTAATGATAACGAGTTAAATGTATTTTTGCCACTGTAAAGGTTCTTTTTATCTGCACTATTCTTTTAATTATTAGCATCTTCATTATTATCATTATCATCTTAGAAAAACAAAATAGAATTTCTGTAATTCATTAGATTTCACGAATCAAATTTGAGATTTTTACTTCAATTTTGTTGTTGTTGGCACACACACACACACACACACACACATATATATATATATATATATATTTGTGTGTGTATTTATAAATTTTTAATGTTTATATTTAGTTATATATGTATATATATATATATATATATATATATTTGTGTGTGTATTTATAAATTTTTAATGTTTATATTTAGTTATATATGTATTATCATTGCACTGCACGTGCCAGATGACCCGCCTACAGTAAGCCACCCAAGAACGGGGCGCACTATTTCACACGACATACCATCTTTAGGGGGAGCCATGTACCGCACGTGCTTCATACACGCTCGTATACTGTAACGGTTTGGATTGTTATCTTATCACTTGCTCTTCCCTTCATTGTTGATAAACCAACCTGTATGAACTTGATGGTTCATGCATAATTTTGTTTCAATTCTAGTGACGTTCTTGCTCGCAAGTCATAGTATTTAAGCTCGATGTCTGTTTACTAAAGTTTAACTGCATTCATTTCGCCTCTTAGTGATCGCCTAACTGGCGATTCGGTACATTGATGACCACATGAGTGTCCAGCTCCCTCCAGTCTTCCCCCATACTGCCGTCTTACTGTTTGATGATGCCTCCCCCTGGCACTAACACTATCAACGGCATACCCCTGAGACTAACCTCTCGCCAGTACAGACATTCACCTGGTTTCAGGGTGCCAAGGTTCATTAAGGACGTGACTCACTCAAGCACCAGAGCAGACGATGTTCTCGCAGCGATCCCCGAGTATACTTTCCCTGAAATATCAGATTGGCTTTGCGACCAAAGGAACACCCCAAGAGCATACGATGTCCTCAAAATATATCTCCTGGCGTAGTACTCACCATCGCCTACCTCTCGTATAGCCAAACTTTTCTGCTCTTTCAACAACAGTTGGGGGACCAAAAGGCGTCACTAGCCCAAGGGGCATGGCGCCTACCCACCCCTGTATGCGCTGCCATCTCCAATGCCGATATTTTACCCATGAAGGACCTGATGACCAAAAATCAACGCCCTTATGGACAGCTACTACACCACCTTCATGACCTCTATTGACGCTTTCACTCCTGACGAAGTGGACAACTATGTATGTGTGTATGTATGTATGTATTTGCATACGTGTATATATATATATATATATATGTGTGTGTGTGTATGGGTATAACATGTACACGGTGAAATATATATATATATATATATATACTGTATATATGTATGTATATATATACATACATATATATATATATATATATATATATATATATATCTTATTTATTAAACAGTACATAGCTGATCTAATGACACCTTATCAGTAAATTACTGGTTATTATCTACGACACAAAGATATAGACTTTCTCAAAAGTAACTCCTGTATGTTGCCTACCGTAGATGTTGAATAAAATATATACCTTCAGAGTCACTGACATAAAAGATCTGCCTCTCCATTCTCAGGCCACGCATTTTCTCCTGTCCCAAAATGAGATTATTAAGATTTCCCAGAGAGAGAGAGAGGAGAGAGAGAGAGAGAGAGAGAGAGAGATAGGGGTGGTTGCTGGAGGTTCATTGCCATCAGTAAATCCGGATTATGATATTAGGACATCTTATGTCAGCAAAGGGGGCAAAATATGACAATGTTTAGAGCTTCTTTCGCCTTGCAAACAACAGAAAGATGCAGCTACAACAATAGATCTTTCGTTCCGAGTGGAAGCAACAACGTAAAAAGGCCATTGTATCACAGATTTTTTATTTTCTTTTCTTTTTCAGACTTTCCCTTTTATTTTCATTTTGTGTATCATATTCTCAGGTGAAATAACAAGGCTTTTCCCCAGGGGAAAACATAAATTTTTTTACGTTGAGGGTCATCATCTTTTAAAGAACTAAAGCAGGAATTTTTGGGGGGAAGGAGCGGGGTGGGGTTAAGAGGGAGTGGAGGTTAGGATGACAGGTCTTGTTTTATCTACATACTGGCAGCCAGCGACGCAGCGTCTCATATCTCTAGCACTTTTCGTCTGATGATTTTTTTAAGACATTCAGACATTCACAGTAACCTTAACTTTTTTTCATTTTTTTAGAAAGAATAGTTAAAGGTTGGGGTCTGGCTCTCATACAACCTTTATTTATACCTTTTTGTAGTGTCTTCATTCTAAATAATGCGATGTATTCCCACAGCCTATTAAGTTAACCGAGTAATTATGATTCGTCCGCATTAGCTCCGGACCTCCCTTGCTGAGTGGGGATGCCTTAGCGTGGTGAATGGGTTTGCATATCGCCATGATCAGCAAAATTGTACTAGTCAGGTCCACCTATATCAATCCGCAGTTAGCCAGCTTGGTGATAAAACCTTGCCAAGCCACAGACTTGTATAAAGACATGCCTGAAGACTTTGTCTTGCTGTAGACTAGAAACGACTGCATTTGCTATTATATTCAGTCTTTCTACAGAACTTTCCTAACGTCAAGATGTTCCCCAAAGGTATTATGTTGCAATGAGATTGTCCATGGTACGATAGGATAACATTTATTATTGTCGTTCTTACTTTGAATTTTTCCTTGCTAGTACTTTTATACCAGTGTTTTTCTTTTAACATACCAAAGTCGTAGAATAAGATAGGTTCCAACAACGACTTGCCGGGTACGGTACAGGCCTGCATAAAGCTGTCTTTGATGATAGCCGCGGCCGTTAGAGCATAAACACAACCCTGGCAATAGCGGCAGATATGGCTCCCTGATGGACCAAAACCAACAACTTATGGCTCCCTTTTGCTTTCGAGCAACGCTTGCATGTAAATTTTGTCCTATTGAAGGGGTGGTTTTGCATCGGAAAGTATCGTTTTGATGCTAATTTCACCAACATACCTTTTGTAATGTATACACCCACAAATACACAATCCCATTCAGATACATGCACACACACGTACTGGTGACATCAATACACGATAGCCAAGCCAGTCATCATTCGATCGGTGAATTTGAACTACAAATGGGTATTGTTCAATGCTTTTGATGCATAACAATATATATATATATATATATATATATTCACACACACACACACACACACACATATATATATATATATATATACATACACACACATCATATATTATATATATATATACATACATACATACAGACATATGCATATATAGATATATATATATATATATATATATTGATAGATATATATATTTATATATATATTTCTGCCTCATACTGGGATCAGATCCAAGTCTCTTCGAATAAAAGGCAAGATCGCTATCAATCATGAACTATATTGTATTGATTTTCGCCCATATAAATATACATATATATATATATATATATATATATATATTAGGGCTGAGTACCCTGCATGAAATAAGTCCTCCTATGAATGTGGGAGTTATGAGATTCAGGTAATAAAAGTTTTTGGCAGGCATAACAACTTCTATTCATGTTCTATCTACCGGAATCCAGCGTGGTTGGTTCTATCTTCGGCTGTCTTCTTATCATTATGGCTGAGATACAATTTGATAGAAAGGCCTCTCTTGAATATGTTGGTGATTTCAATGTTCACTATAGGGAGGGGTTAAATCTGTTTCTCCTACTGATAGCCATGGCTTAAGAGCTTTTGATTTTGCCTCTAAGCGAATCATAAGTGAACCTACTCACATGTCTAGTAACTGTTTGGAAGCCCCCCCACCCAACCCCCCTCCCCCCTCCCACCCCACCCCCTGGCGTTACAACAAGTAAGGTTAACTCTCCAGTTGGGACATCTGATCATACCTTGATTTCATTAGTAGTGACGACTGAGCAGCCTGTCCCGGATATGTCAAATTTATATAAAATCTCAAGAAGATTGGAATGGCATTGTAAGTGATCTATTGAGCTTGAATAGGTCACAATTGTATAATAGTGTTGAGCCTGTTGTCCTTTGAATGAGAATCTAGTCAATATAATTGATAGGCGTATCCCTTATCATGTGCTAAGGTACCGAGTGAAAGACAAACCCTAATTCAATGATGATTGTAGACGTGCTTATTTGGAAAAACAGATTTGACTTGAAATAACTGTACTTAGCTTAGAACTTTTGCTCATAGAGATTATGCTTCAACTGAAAAGGCATAGAATTTAACCATAAAAGAATCTTTCTGGTACAACCCAGGAACATAAGTGGTAGACTACCCTTAAATCTGCACTCTTTGGTGTAGACGCATCAGTTTCTCCTTTACTCACTGTCCAAAGGAAAAGGCAACCCTTTTGGCTGATGTGTTTGACAGTAAACAGAGTAATGAGAAACTCGAACTTCCTCATTCCTGTTTTCCTGAGGCTAAACTTACTAGTTTAGCTTTTCGATCTTGTGACATTAATGCTCTGTCGATGGACCTTGAGGCTTATGGAAGTGTAGACCCAAATGGTATTTTTCAATTTTTTTTTTTTTTTATACATATAAAGACTGTAGATATCTTGCATCCAAAATGATCTGTTATTTTCCGCAAGTTAGTAACAAGAGGTTCTTTTAGCAGAGAATTGGTAATGTTACTCCATTATGTAAATGCGTTTGTGGTAGCTCAAGTTCAACAGATTACCGCCCAATTTCCATAACTCTGATATTAACTAATGTTTTTAAAAGTCTTTTGGCAGAATGTTTAAATAGGTTTGCTGGAGGTAATCATCTGTTCCCTAGTTTGTAATTTGGCTTTCATAAAGCTCTTGGAGCTTGTGAGGCCATTCTTGCAGTCTCTAATGCCGTACATAAATCCCTTGATTGTGATCAGGAAGTTCGTATGATTGGCCTTGATTTTAGTGGTGCCTTTGTAATAATCATGGCGCACTTGTTTTCAAACTCAAACAGTTGGGAGTGAGTGTGCCTTTTCTTAGCATCATTATTGAATTTTTAAGTAATAGATCGCAAAGAGTTGTTGTTCATGGTCGCCATAGTGAGTATAGGAATGTGATATTAGGTGTTGTTCAGGGTTGTGTTCTAGACCAATTACTTTTCATGCTACATTCACATGACATATGGTTTGGCCTAGAAAACAAGCTCGTTGCATATGCAGATGAAGCTACCCTCTTTCCATCAATTCCATCTCTTGAATGTAAAACTGGGTTTGTTGAATCCCTTAAATAGTCTAGCTGATATTAGTACATGGTTCAAATTATGGGGCATGAAGCTGAGTCCTAGCAAAAGTCAAGGTATGATTATAAGTAGGTTGAGAACATCCGGATCTCAGCCTTGATAATGTTTCTTTCACTCTGTATGACTCTTGAAATTTAAGATGCGATGCTCTACAGTAAATTTACCTCGGAGAAACATATTAGGTTTGTCTCTTCTTCAATTGCCCAAAAAATTGGCTTATTGAGAAAGTCTTACAAGATTATCGGTGATCGATCTATTCTGAAGAAGTGTTCTAATTCTTTCATTCTACTTTATTTCAAGCATTGTTTCCCTCTTTGGTCGTCAGCTGCTGATTCTCATTTAATTTAATGGTCAGAAACGTTCAGTCTATTAAATTTCCTACTCCTGGTTTTGATATTAATCTCTGGCCCCGTCGTTCTATTACTTCGTTATGCATGTTGCATAAGATTTTCCATACTCCTGACCATCCTTTTCTTTCATATCTTCATGAACTGTACCATCTTCTTCGTAATACTAGTTATGCAGTTACTGTAATAGTTATGCCATCATGAGGTACAATACTACACAGTATTCTATAAATGTTTTATTCCAGCTGTGACCGATTTGTGGAATGATCATCCTAATCGGGTAGTTGAATCGATTGAACTTCAAAAGTTCAAACTTACATCAAATGTTTTTTATGTTGAACAGGCAAACATGTCTCCTTTTATAGTTTATATATGAAAGATCTATTTTAATATTGTCACTGTTCTTAAAATATCTTATTCTAATTGTTCAATAATTCTTATATAACATAGTTTATTTTTTCCTTTCCTCACTACACTATCTTCCCTGTTGGAGTCCTTAGGCTTATAGTATCCTGCTCTTCCAACTAGAGTTATTGCTTAGCTACTATATATATATATATATATATAAGTATATATATATATACACACACATGTATATGTGTGTATATATATATATATATATATATGCAGATCTATGTACATATATATACAGATATTTTTATTTATTTTATATATATATATATATATATATAAATACATATATGTGTATATATATATATGAATATATATACACACAAATATATGCTCACACACATACATACACACACACGTATATATATATATATATATATATGTATATATGTGTGTGTGTATACATATATATATATATATATATATCATTAATTGCTAGTCCACTGCAGGTTAACTAGGGCTTGAGCCACCCGTTGAAATACTACCCCTAGAGATTTATGGGGTCTTATGACGGGTGAGACAGCATTACAGTGGCTCCTTTTATTCTGGTTACGGTTTAATTTCCCTTTGCCTACACACACACACACTGATTATTCTGGCTTATTCCTTACCTATTCTCCTCTGTCCTCATACACCTGACAACACAGGTTACCAAACAATTCTTATTCGCTCAAGGAGTTAACTACTGCACTGTAATTGTTCAGCGGCCACTTTCCTCTTGGTAAGAGTAGAAGAGACTCTTTAGCTGTGGTAAGCCGCTCTTCTAGGAGAAAGACACTCGAAAAGAAAACCACTGTTCTCCAGTCTTGGGTAGTGTCATAGCCTCTGTACCATGATCTTCCATTGCATTGGGTTAGAATTCTCTTGTTTAAGGGTACACTCCAGCACACTATTCTATATAATTTCTTTTCCTTTTGTTTTATTAAAGTTTTTATAGTATATATAGAGGATATTTATTTCAATGTTGTTTTGTGTATATATATATATATATATATATATATGATGCTAGAGCAGCTAGACTTCAGTTTATCACGAGGAACAGCACCGCTCTTAGTGTGAGCAGAATTTTAAATCAAGTTTATAAATGTAGAGTTTTTAAGGGCGTGAATAGGCCTTACAATTCAAATAAACATACTTGACTCAGGACCAACGTTTTGTGATCAGATTGTGAAAGGATTTTCCAAATGAGGTAGTTGAATGGTTTTACGTTGAACAGTCGAACATGAGTCTCTCTCCATAATTTATATAAGATGTATTTATCTTAACGTTGTTACTGGTTTTAAAAGATAGTTTTCCTGTTAGCCTAAAAACTATTTGGAACTCAATTAGTTCAGAGATATTGTCTTTAGGTTTCAGACGCCAATAAAGAAGTATATATATATATATATATATATATACATATATATACATATATATATGTATATATATATATATATATGTGTGTGTGTGTGTGTGTGTTTGTGTGTTTGTGTGTCTGTATAGATGAAAATCAACACGATATAGTACTTACATAAAAATAAATTTCTACCTACTGGGATCGAACCTTAGATGTTCAAGGCAAGGTCGCTACCAATCAGGCCATTACAGAGACTCTAGCGGTATAATTTTTGGCGACCTTGCCTTTCATTTGATGAGACTAGGGTTCGATCCTGGTATGAGGTGGAAATTTATATATATATATATATATATATATATGTATATATACTGTATATATATATATACATATATATATATATATATATATTTATATATACTTTATATATAAATATAAATATATATATATTATATATATATATAGCAGACTACACCATTTTGTACATACATTTATGTAGAAATGAATATCCTTAGATCTCGTTGTTCCTTAAAGGGTAAGGGGTTTCAGTCATCTCAAACCAATGATCACTAAATCTTCATAGATTTCAAGAGAGGTTTTGCAGGTAATCTCCGACTCAACATGTCCCTTTGAACTTTCTCATTCCAAAGGTATTGCAATAAAATAAATTTAAATGTCTCTTTACTTGTTTCAGTCTTTCGCATGTATTTTTTTAATGTAGCCTGTACATATGAACGTTTATTACTTCACTTATGAAGATGATATTATTTTAATGTAATGGGTTCACTAAACAATCCCCTTAGTAAGACATCCGTTCAAACTAAAGTATTTTTTATAGCCTCTGCACTTTATTATGATCATGGGAAACCCAAAACATTATTTGAGAAAACTATATCCTCATACTGAAATAATGATAAACAAATTCAAACAAGTTCTTCCTTAACTAGATTACAATGAGGTAATAGATTTATTTCATTACACCACATACAAACAAAAACTTAAAGTTCTGTGGTTAAACGAGAAGTGGTAGGGAAAGATCCGAATAAACAGTCACTCTATCGAAAGATTTTTCAAAACATACAGTA
>NC_090735.1:73044781-73049781 GCF_036898095.1 Palaemon carinicauda | reverse complement strand
ATGTATATATATATATATATATATACATATATATATATATATATATATTTATATATATATATGTATATATATATATATATATATATATGTATATATTTATGTTTGCAAAAAGGTGGATCGCAGGAAAGGAATGTGGCTCTTAATGAGAAAATAATCTCCCATAGCAATCCCTTCCACCAATTTCACGGGTAATTAGTCAAGTCGACCAGGCAGGATATTGTGTTTGTTGAATACGAAATGCAATCATATTAAGGCCTAGATTTCTGTTATTTCATCCGTAAATTAAATTAGCTTCTTAATACTTGCCCTCCCAATGTCAATAAGAGATATTGTATTTCTGGTTCTTACATGTGTTTCTGATTTTGTGTCTGCTGCTCATTAGTGGCAAAAACAATGAAATGATAACCTATTTATGCATATAAGATCAGTGCCGAATCTTCTCCATTGCCAAGGAATAAGCTGGGAGATTCATGAATAAAGTTTCACTATCCTTCGAAAAGTAATTAAAAAATAAAGATTGCTTATCAACATTAATTTTATTATTTACGCCAATACTCAAATTTCTCAGGGCTAAGTAAATGGAAAGTAAAGTTAAAGGATGATTGGAGTTCGCAATATTGAGTTCAATACGAATTCATCATTTGTCTTGATATATTTTTATCTTATGAAATATCTTATAATTTCTTTACGCTTATCTTATGAATCGAGAACTCCTTACTTCCTTTTTACTAAATCAACATGTTTATGCTAAAAACAGCTATACAGTATAAGGAGAATGATAACGTATTAGACATTTCATTTCAAGCTCCATAGTAAGCACTCTACGCTTAATTGTTATCATATTTCACTATCTCTTAACAAATTATTAACAAATGTACTAGTGTTAGTTTCTTACGGAGGTAAATATTTTCTTTATCCAACACACGCACATATCTTATATATATATATATATATATATATAATCACATTTATATATATATATATATATATATATTTATATATATATATATATATATGTATGTATGTATGTGTATATATATATATATATCGATTATATATGTATATATATATATATATATATATATGTATATATATATATATATATACATACATATATGTATATGTATATATATACGTATATATACATATATATAGATATATATGTATATATAGATATTTATATATATACGTACATATATATACATATATACATTTATATATATATATATATATATATGTATATATATAAATATATATATATATATATATATATGTATATATATATATATATATATATCTGTATATATCTATATATCTGTATATATCTGTATATATAATATATATATATGTATATATATATATATATATATGTATATATATATATATATATGTGTGTATATATTTATATATACATATATATTACATACATATGAAATACATTGATGTATGTATGTATGTATGTATATATATATATATATATGTGTGTGTGTGTGTGTGTGTGTGTGTATATATATATATATATATATAGGTATGTTTGTGGGTGTGGGTGTACATTCCTATTGCTTATTCATATTCTATAAGCAACCGAAGAAACTAATTAGCTACATCTAGTTAGTAGTAACTAACAATAACAAAAATTATTCAGGACGTATTTCAATACCCCTTAATAGAAATACTTCATTGATTGATAGGACATTCTTTCCTTTTTCGTACTCTAGCTTATGAATATTCTATACCATATTTAGTATTCTTCCCCAGGTCAGAAGTTGTACAACTTTCCGATGATGTCGAACGTAATACCGAAACAAACCCCCAAAAAAGTTACAGCCAGTAAAAGTTGAAACACTTTTGAATCGACGGAAATTTCCCTGTGGGTGTTGGGGTATCGAGAATTTCTGGAATGAAAAAGTAGAGGAAGAGAAGGTACATCGAGTTAGAGGAATTGTAGGGACAAGTTGTGTTGAAAGTTAATGATTGATACACAATTGATTAAGACTTTTCTTGGAGAGGGTAGGAAGAGGTTCTGGTTCAGAGTAGAAGATGTGAGCCCAGGTCAATTATTGCTAAAGAAAATGATAACATTAAATAAAAATGGAAGGAAAATAACAATTGAAATCTAGTTGAAATTATTGAAATATAGATATTGGGAGAAAGCTAAAATTCAATAGGTTATATATTACGTGTGCCAAATAGGTTATTTCATTATATGAAATAATGATAGCGTGGTAAAAATTTGGATTAGTATCCTTTATATTTATTTTGAAAAAGAATTAAAAAGAAATATTTACAGTGCTAAATAATCGAACTGTCCTTAATAGTTCATGAAAATACTATGGTTGAGGACATTGCGGTTGACATACCTAATCAAACCAATTCTGTCTTGGGAAAAGCGACCTCAGAAGACCCTTGAGAACCTTTCGAGAGTATTGCATAAAGTGTTATGTACTGTTGGACACAAGAACTCCTGCCACTCATCGCTCTAAGGAAGTACACCTTGCCATACTCGTACTCCCAGTCGATTTCCTGTGTGTAGCGTCACCCAGCACCTCTGACATCACTCCATACAGTATTTGTCTGGTTAATCGATGCATAGTAAGGATGCGAAAGGGTGCTCCTCCTCAGAGGGAGGTGTGACATGACTTCCTATGTCCAACTGTACATCACATCTGCCTTCACGAAAGAAACCGGCATTAAGTATTGACTTCCATTTATAAACAAAGAACAACCGAACATTTGGCCTGACTAGTAATAGAGTTTCATAGGTATATCTTTGTATTGTTGACTCATGATAACTTTATGAAAATTAATATTTCATCATACACCAGACATTGCATTTATGTGTATGTACTACTTATTTCATGCAATACGAATAATTTTTACTTCTTATTTACTTTACTTTATACATAAATATCAAGTTTATTTTAATAAATGACGCTATGCCATATGAGCTTTTACATTATTACTGTAATGATGGAAGAACATGATGGTTTAATTCAGGGAAAGGGTTTTTGAAATGATGCCCAACAGTAATTTGTTTTATTGTGACAATAATATATTCAAATCATCCACGTTGAATATATAAAATTAATATATCCCGTTTGTAAATAAACTGGCGGAATAATTTGAGATTAAATTTCTTCCTTTTCTGAAGATAAGATTTTATTTTGTATATTCAAAAAGTATTCACTGTACGAATGACGCAAGTAGTAATTGTGTGTATATTCAGTATATACGGAATATATATAAATATATATATATATATATATATATATATACATACATATATATATATATATATATATGCTAGTTCCCCTAGGGTCATCCCAATATTCCTCCTCTGCTTCTCTCTTCATTCGTATTAATTTCTCCTCCCCTGGTATGAATATATAGATGTATCTGTGGTATATGTGTGGGCATGTGTGTAAATAGTGAATATCTGTAACTGTGACAAAAGGTATTGTATTCCATCAATAAACTTCAAGTTTATGATATTTCTATTGAAAGGCTTAAGGACATCCATGAATGGCAGATGCAGGGGACAGTGACAATGCCCTATCAAGCAGAATAAATCCCTAGAGACTGAGCATATGTGTATATGATCAGCCCTAAGGCCCCAAGCCATCCAAACTTGGACCAGGGAGGCCAGGCAATCCTCACATCCTTAGCTCACGAGGACATTGTGGTTACAGACACTATCTGGAACTTATTGAGCTTGAACGTGACTCGAGCCCCATCCGACTGATGGCCAGGCAGGGGCGTTGCCAATACACCACCACAACGGTGATTTCTTCCTAACTGTTAATAAATATAAGTTACGAATATTATATTCTTTCTCTCGTTTCCTTTGGTGCCCCAACCTTATTTTCATCTATTATCCATTTTACCAACTACATGAGCACTGACGCAGTTTACGGTAACAAGGTTTCTCAAACAATATCAATGCGTCCCAAGCAATTAATGACGGCTTGAGACCTACAGAAGTAAATATTGTATTGTAATACAATTTTTATGACGGTAATGAGGAAAAAAAAACACGAGCAAAACCTTTTGCTGACTTCTTCTTGAACGCTTAAAATACAATATTGATGACTGAAGAAACATACTCATTAGTTTTGATAGCTCGAGTAAAAAAAAAATCAATTCCTATATTCAGAATTTTTATACGCTCGTAATTAGCGTTTATTGTTACTAATGATGTACAGGGGCAATAAAACGGGGCCTGCACTTTCTGATCAGGTCAAAAGAGAAATAAAGACCCTGCCAATGACATTTAGAGCTCCCATCATTAGGTGGACATGGTGCTATAAATAATGAAATTCCTCATTAGTGACCAGCAATCTATCATTGCTGTTCATTAGTGAGAGTATAACGTGTCATTACGATAAATGCGAAAGAAAAAAGACTAATGATGTGCGTATTGAATACCATCACACTTTAAACATGAGTAATCGTTTCTTAATTTTGTATTGGTGAACATTCCAATTCATCTCTGCTGTCCTATTATGGCCATGAAGAATAAATATTACTGAACTCAAGGGTAGAGATATTTGCTGGAGCATTCCTTTTAAATTTCATTTTTAATCAGCACTTGAATACATTTCTCAAGACTGGTAACCATATAACCAATATTTACTGAACTTGGGAGGCGATCATTATGAATCTCGCCGTATTTATTCGACTTTTATTCATTTGCCTATTTGATTGATTACTTATTTATTATTTTATATATTTTTATACCTATTCATTTATCCACTCTTTCTGGTATTTTAATCGTATTATCAGTATTCGTTCTCAAATTTTCAATATTATCGACAATATTTTTTAAATCTAATAATTTCTTGGAAAACATGAGGAATATTCACGAAGTTTAAAATATCATCTATGTTGTTTGCTTTCCCTCTTTAAATGTATGCAGGTACCAGCACACTCGTGTGCGCACACGCACACACACACACACACACACACATACATATATATATATATATATATATAAGCACACA